>NC_038247.2:37740754-37954839 GCF_000004515.6 Glycine max
CACCCGCAAGCCTATGTCCGTTCATCGCCATCGCAATCTCGTCAAGTAGAACCATTGCAAGCAAAAAAATGATAATAGCAGGTTCAATTTGGTTTGCCTCGTGCAACTTCGTAGCGGTTGTCTTATGCAACTCTATAACTTCGTAGCGGTTGTCTTATGCAACTCTATAACTTCGTAATCCCTTAAGAGTTATATTAAATAATTTGCATTACAAGCAGAGATGCATAAATAGGCTAGACAATACCTAGACATGAATTACTTAGATATTCTTCCCAAGTTCTTAGCATATAAACATTTCTCAATATCTATATCTTAAAATAATACATGAAAATGGATGATCAGACCACAAGTATGTGAATGAGCATAGAGATGAACAATAATATCAACATCATATTCATAGATAGTTTAGAATCGTTACATCAAAGAGAGTTTGGTTTGTAAAGCTTTCAACAACAGGTGGTTTTAGCCTTTCATTGTCATGAGAGACTTAGAAATAATATAAAATTAGAATGAAAGGGAAGAAAATGAAAGAGAAATTGATTGAAACAGATCAGTCAAAGCTCCGGAACTGATTTCATTCAACAATGGCTTCTTTGCTTCCTTGCTCCCTTGTTCCTCTACTTGCTTTGTGCTTAAGTATTTCAAATGTTTCAATTTTTTTATATGTTTCACCAACTGATTGACCAATCAAAACTCTCTTGTGAGCTTAGCCCAGCACTCGTGTTGAATGTGTATGTCCAGTTGGATCAAGTGGTCACGCATTAAACACAGGATGCATGCTTAGTGTGCTTGCTCATGACAGCTGTCTTCTAATGTGGCTTTTTGCGTTAAGTGAATTACTTAAGTTGAATGATTTTGACTCACTAAGCGAGGAGGTTGAGTTGAGCATGACAATTCAGTTCTTCAATCCTCTTTCATGCCTCTGCTACAATTTTACATAAAATTCAACCAAAATTACTATAAAATTATTAACATTAGTATCTTCTGGATAAAACTCGGAAGAAGTTGTATTCTTGTTGTTTTAATACAAAAGAAGCAATAAAAGAAAAGAAAATGAGATAATTATTATTATCTGATTTCAGTATACAAATAAAGTATACATAATACTTATCAAACATTTATAATGCATAATTATTTAAATGAGTTATTTATTATAACTTTATGAATCTTATAATTTCACATAAATTTAAATATTTTACATGAGATTCACTCTAATGCTAGGTTGTTGAAGTAGGTGATTAAATAAATTTTGCTTAGTAAGAAAAGAAAATTAAATGAGTCATTCTCCCTAATTTCATCTATCAACAACTAGGCATATATTATTATCTCTATGGATTTTTATCTCCTTCGCTATTGGTTTCGGCTTTAGCGTTTATTTTACTCCTGCAACTTTTCTAATGATTCGTTCCTTCTCATGAACTTTCTTTTTCGTCCTTTCGTAACTTTTCCCCTCAATGCTCACCAACTTCCACCAACTTGAATTTCTTTTTCTTTTTAACTCAATAATTAACCTTCATCGATCCCGGATTGTCCTTCTACCCTTTGAAAATTAAAATAAAGCACATGAAAAAATAATAAAATAACCTCGGATGATAAAACCTACTTACTACTTTCATTTCTTTATAGAAAACTCCTTTAACCAATTAACAAGAACAAAAAATTAATTAATTAAATTAATAATATTAAATTATTAACAATTTGAATCATTTTTCCCAAATCACTTTCAAAATTATTGAGACTCAATATCTCAATTTTTTAATTTAATTACTTTTCACTTAATTAATTAAATGTGAAGAAAGAATAATAATTATGTAGTTTATCTTATTAGTTTATACTAGTTATCTTTCTCAACCCTTATAAGAAAGAAAAGATAATTTATTTTATTAATTTATTATATTTATTATTTATTGACTAAAAAATTGAAAAATAATTAAAAATATTTTGGTAGGAACATTAATATAAGAAATAATTTGAAGCGAGTCTTATAGAAAACAAAAACATTTTTTTTAAGAATTCAAAATGAAATATGGAGGAATGAAGATAGTACCTGTATAGCAAATGAATGTGGGAGCGGCTGCTCCTAAATTAATGCCAATTGATATTTTCAGTTACAGAATACAGTATATATTTTTAATTAATACCACTTGATTCAAGTTTTTTAGAGTTCTATAAAGAAAAGTTTTTTAGAGTTGAGACTGCTGCTAACTACTTTTGTACTGTAGAATATTTTATACTCATTCAATGCACGACTGGATTCCACCATGTTTCATTTTGAAGCAAATTAAGAGGTTTTTTTTTCCTTCTTAAATGTAATTTTAATCTCATATTTTTTAAAACATATAATTTTAATCTTTTTATTTTAAAATAGAAATATTTAATCTTTCTATTTTTTAATTCTACAATTTTAATTTTCTGATTTAAAAATAAAAACATATAATCATTCATTTTTGTAAAAAAAAATATAATTTTAATTCTACCATCAAATTTAAAAAACATTGATCCATAAAAAAACTAACTTATTATTACATAAATTTAATAGTATAACACAAGATAATTTGTATAATTTACGTCATAATCAATAGTCTCTTAATAATCAATACTTTTATTTTAAAAGGAGAACTAGAATGATATATTTTATATAAATAGGAGACTAAATGTTTTCATTTTAAAATAGAGAATTAAAATTATAAATTTAAAAAATAAAAAGAATAAATATTTTTATTTTAAAATAGATGATGAAAATTGTAAATTTTAAAAATTAATGGATCAAAATTACATTTAACTTCTTTTATATATATATATATATAAAGTTATTAAGAGGGTTGCGAGTAGCATATTCATGACTCAAAATATTTTGACCAATTCTTTTGTAGAAGTTTTGACGAGCAACTCATCTTATCTTTAGTCAGCTTCTATATGTTCTATATTTATAATCAAATATTCGTATGTATTGCGCCGTTCTAATATTCCAACTACAATGTTACAGTACATGTGTATGTATATCCAACATGCACATGCATGTTTCCAGTGATATAATTTTTTTTAAACATCATCTGTATAATAAGAATTTTCAATCTAATATTTTTTTATATAATAATGTTTAGTAATTAAAAAGCTATTTAAAGGTGTAACAATACTTTTGACTTACATTAATAACTTAATACGAATTAAATTAATCCTTCCTTTCTCTATTTAATTATGTGTATCTATAATTTCATGAGAATTTTTAATTTAATATTAAATTGAAAATTTTTATTACATATAAAAGTTATTGATTAAAAAAATTAATTTAGTTATGTGTTTGTTTGGCGTAGCTAGCTAGTAAAATGAGTGAATTATTACACGGAGTGAAAATTCTATATATATTAAAATCTTCTATTATACATCCAAAAAGTTCACAATTTAAAACGAACGAAATGTTTTGCTTTGAATTTTTTTTTATTTCAATCATTTAAAAAATATATTTATCCGAAATGAGTGACAAAATCGTAATTTTACGATTTTGTCCTGTATATATGTTTTCTTGAATTATTTATACCGACATATAAGACTAATCAAGCCTTGATCAAATTCGAGGAATCTAATTTATAATAACATAAATATTATCCGGCTAAGTTAATTAATTACTCGACGCAATATAATGAGATATAACGATACAAGATATATGACTATAAAAATTGAAGCAATACCAGATACACAGTATAGTACTGTATCAAATTGAAAAAAAATCATATAACGGTGATAATCACTTTTTATATACCTATATGAGTAATATAAAGCAGATAATTAATCAGAAAATTTAAGGAAAATGCTTAACTTTCCGAAGAATGATCGCACGAAGACTTACGAATGTTTTTAATTGGCTAGTTATTTAATATTTAATCTTCTTTTGATTTCCATCAAATTCTAATAATTACTTGCTCACTTTAAAAAGCTTTACACGTGTACTTTCGTGCATAACTGAAACATAATTGTTTTAGATATAGTTATTTATATTAAGAAGAAAATCGATCCATTTTTTATTATTTCATTTTAGGTTTTTTTTAATAGACAAAAGACAAATATATTAAAAAGTACAAGGGTACTAAAAACAATTATTTTTTTATAAAAAAATTAGGTCTTTTCATTTTGGGTCTGGGACACTGTAAGTGACGGATCTAGGACTCAAGATCAATTAGAGATAATTTATTTTAAAAAATTAATCCAGTAATATAAAAGAGTGAAAAAATAGATAATAAATTTAAATACATAAAAACAAGAGATTTAAATATAAAATTTAAAGATAAATACTTATAATTTTAATAAAATAAGATGTGCATTTATTTATTCTCATATAAAGTATGTCAGGAGTTAAAACATATAAAATTAAAAAATGAAAAATATAAGATTTTAAAATAAATACATAATATACTTTATTAAAATGGAAAAATGTATTTGTCCACTCTCAAATACATATACTTCTGCCTATTGCTGTATGCCTGTATCAAGTTGGATATATATATGTATAGCTAATCCAATTCGCCAACTTGACATGCGCGTGTGGTTCATAGAAGCTTCTACCATGATATGAGGGGATTATAAAAGAAAATTGTTAAGTACAATACTTTTAATTAAAATAAAATATAAAAATATAAAAAGAATAATAATTAAAATTATGAGAAAAGTTTTTGCGGGGATGCTTCATTTTTTCATCACTCTCTCGTTTTCTCTCTTCTATGTTCGCTTTAGGTGTGAGAGCAAGATGTGTTTTGGGATTCTTGAATGTTCACCAATGGAGATTTGCTCTAAGAATGGATGTGAAACCAATTAAATACAAACAAGAGTGTTTAAGAAGAAAGATAGGATTCAAAGAAGGAATTAATTATTCTTAAATCTTCTCACGATTTTGAACCATAAGACTTTATTAAGTTCTTTTAGTTATGGCGAGTGCTTTCGATCTAGTGTTGGAGTTGCTTGATTGAAAACTTCACTCTTTCGTGCAAATTTATATGTCATAAACAGAGGGTTCCTTGAGTCTAGTAAGGAGAACCATGCGTGTTTGATGAAGAAATCCTTGAATGATTTGAAACAAGCTTCCTAAGACAATAGGAGATATAACTTATAAGGTTGATCTATTAGTTAAGGGAGAAGAAAAGTAAAAAAAATATGAAGTTTGAATTTTTTCGTTAACAAAAATTAACAATATTAATAATTAATATTTGTTTATAAAAAAAAAACATGAGAAGGAAGCAATGCTTTGCTGGCTTATCCCCTTGCGGCTTCGAAACCAACCGTGCCAAGGAAGCATCGGTGCTTTAGCATTTTTAATTAAAAAAAAAGGTTTTTATATCAAAATATTTTTTTTAATGTTGTAAATTTTTTGGTGGGATTCATTATAAGCATCAAAAGAGAGAGTTCTTCCATTGTAGAAATCAAGTGTTTAGAGTTACTTGTATTGAGAAAAATAAAATTAAGTAATGTGTACATGTAAGATCTATTGGAAGCACAAAAAATAAGTTGCTCCATTGTGGATGTTTTAAGTGATTTCTAGATAGTTTCCTTATATATTTGTTTTCATTTGTAGATTATATGTTTTTTGGCATCTAAAGCAAGGCTGAAATTGATAGTCTTAAGACCATGTTAAGAAGTGAATTTGAGACGAAGGATTTGGGTGCAACCCAGAAGAATTTGACCAAGAATTCGGTTTATTATGAAATATGTAAGTAAATTGATGTGAGGTTAAATTTCATTTAAAATGTGATTAAAGATAAACTGTTTTCAGCAAAAAAGATAACCACATTATACAATCCAGTAGATATGATGACTAAGCCATTGTCTATTGAGAAGTTTAAGCATAATTTGTACTTGCTGAATGTTTGCATATGGGTGAATTGGCACTATAGGAAAGTAATTATTGGTTCTTGCTGCTAACTTGCAAAAATTCAGGTCAAGGTGGAGAATTATTGAGAAGTCTTGAGCTCATGTACCTGACGCCTTAAGTTTTAAGTAGACATATAATGAGTGGTTTTGTCTAAACTAAAAAAAATATTTTTAAAATAAATATTTTCTTAAGAAATAGATATAATTTATTTTTTAAAATCAACAGAAATTTATTTTCTTAGTAGAAATAATTTAAACAAACATAGTAAAAAAATTACTTATTTATTAAAATGCATTTTTTTATAAAATAAGTTTAAATAAACGGAAGAAATACGTCAAGTTCTCTTGATAATCACATGGTGTGGATATCTAGGTTTATAATAATTATGCCGAGTAATATATCAACTATAACACTAAACTCCGAACACAAATGGAAGGTAATTAAGAATTAATTTAGATAGTTTTTTCAATAAATATTTAAAATAAAAATAATTAAATAATATAATTTATCTTTTAATTAAATTAAATCAACTTGTACATTTTATCTTTCTTAAAGTTTCTCTATTTAACTTCTTCGTTACCATTTCTAAAGTTACCAGTATTTTAGGTGTCTTTTTTTTTTGTTTTTTTTAAAGACCAGTATTTTAGTTTACACAAATTATATTATAATTAAATTTTGTAGTACATAAAAGTTTTCAACCTATAAATTACATTTTAGATTTATGATAATATATATATATATATATATATATATATATATATGTATGTATATATTTATGATATAATCCTATTTTAATTTTTTCTACAAAAATATTGAAATTTAATTTAAAAATAAAGATAAAAATGATAGATTGAGAGATATAATAAATTATGAAAAATTCTTAAAAATACTATGGTTGAAGAAAAGATCTAAAAAATGTTCTCCTAAAAAAACAACTCTAGAAAATGTTTTCATTCAGCATAGCTATTCTAATTTATTACTTTCTTGTAAATTAAAATTGAAATACTTCTGTCAATTGAAAATTTCCCATTAAAATAGAAATCAATTCAAGTTAGGACTAACATATTTTTATCATAATGGGTGTGTATCTAAAATTCGGGTTCCATAAGCAAACAGATCGTGCCTTGGCTAGCTCCTTTGTTTTTCGCTGTCCCTGATCCTGTTTCAAGTTTCGGACAAGGTCCTGTAAGGTATTATATGTATAGTATGTTAGTATTACTATTAATGACCATGGTTATCTGATATCCAAATCTGAATTTATAGTAGTATTACTTGTTAACAATGTCACCGGATAAGAGAAACCATGAATTCAATCCACAAAATGACAAGACTCAGACCAAGAGAGGACATGAATGGCTTCAAATTGTGCATTTTGTATTAGTGCTTTCAATTTTAATTTTGGATGATAAGTTTCTACTAAACTCGAACTTGCCCTGGCATTCGAGACGACAAGTGTCAAATCTGTCTCCAACACTGAAGGTGAATGCCAACAAGCATTCTAGTGATCTAGTGCAAACACTGTAAATAACACTAATAGGGAGAATGTAGGATTAAGATATATAAACATAAATTAAGCACATGTTTTCATATGAAAAAAGCGTAATTACCTCTCTTCAATTTATTGAAGCCTTTTCATTCTTTAGAATCATATGAATTGCTTTAGACGTGTCCTCCTCAACCATTTCCCTCAGTAGATCATCTTCAATGTTCTATGCTCGCGAGTGTGAAGGGTTCTCCTCAAAAGCCTCACTAAAAATCATGCTAGTAACCCACTCTTTCCAAGTGGTTCTTATGTACTTATCTTCCTCCAATGTGCCTGTTGCCAAGAGCTGATACACATAAACCATCTTTTCTTGACCGGGACGAAAAGCGCGTGCAATAGCCTGCTTCATCTTCAATGGATTCCACGCTGAGTCCAAGAAAATCACTCTAGAAGCTACTGTTAAACTAATGCCTTCAGCTCAAGCTGTAATTGAAGCAAGGAGTACCTTTGATGCTCCTCCATGCTCCTCAAACTTGTCTATCACTTTCCCGCGTTCAAAGATGTCTAGTTCCCCATTAATCAACAGAATCTCTCAATCTTTTCTCCAGTTGAAGAATATCTCAAATAACTCTATTAGCAAATTCACAGGTGCAAGGTTGTGGCAGAAGATAAGTACTTTCTCTCTTGGCATAACACGGAAAACAAGGCTCAAAACAAATTTAACTTTTGATCCTGCTTTCATATCATACTTGTATTCTTCTAGCAACTTCAGTTGGCCCACTGTGAAAAACTTATTTGCACATGCAGTTGTTTTAACCAACCATGAATGTATTGATCCGAGAGTTACCAAAAGCTCTAGCTCCAGAGAGTAACCAATGCACTCGTCCATTCTCGTGTGCAGTTTTAACAAAATCTCATGCTGCTTGTCAGTTGTGTTCATTAGCAAACCAGGAGTACTATCAAAATTCGCACTCTCATAAGCATCTACAAAACCATTTGTGGTTCCTCTTAACATGTTTAGACCTTGCACCCTCTCATTTTCAATACCCGAGTCAATTTTCTTAGCAATGTTATCTAAGAAATTTTCTATCTCGCGACTCTAGCAAATGGCGTGTCTGTAATGCCGTTTTTTGGCTTTTCCTTCTGGTATTCGGGTCTAATGTATCCAGCACTTCGTAGATAAAATTTGGTCATGCCAAGAAAAGGGTGTTGAAGTATTCACAGAAATTGTTCTGAAATAATGTACCGGAAAGCAGTATCCTTAGATCTGTTTCCACTTTCATCAACCCTTTTCTCAACCTCGACTTAGTACTTCTTGGGTTGTGCCCTTCATCAAGTATCAAGATCCCAGGACCTTCCCTTAATGCTTTAACCATATATTTTCTATGGGCAAACTCTGAACCCTCTCTCATTAATGCTAGAAATGCAGTATAACTCATGACCAAAACACTTGGTTTCTCTTGCCACAGTTTTATCTTTTCCAAGCAGTTCAAAACATGCTTGACCTCTTTATTTGGATTTGGAAAACCAGGAAGAGCAATTGAATTTTGCTCAGTATCTCTCTGAGTTCCACCACGCCCATGAATCGGATACACTGGCATAAAAATCTCCCACTTGCTGAATTCTCTGCACCAAGTGTAAAGTGTGTTTTTTGGAGCAAGGATAAGAGGCTTCTTCCCTGGGAATTGCTTTAAATAGCTAACGAGAAATGCAATGATGAGAAAAGTTTTACCAGCTCCAGGAGCATGAGATATCACACATTGGATTCCGCATCCATAAGTTTTGGCTCTAAAGACCCTCCAATATTTTGCCAAAGAAATTCAAAAGCCTTCTTTTGGTGGTGATGCAACTTTTCTCTAAGTTGGGGAATTAACTTCCAAACGTTGTCATGTTCCATAGAGTTATGTTCATCTGTAGGAGCATGAGTTAAGAACAGATGTAAATCATCAACTTTATTAACCTTTTCCTTTGACTATTTTTCATTGCATTGCTTTTCCTCTTGGTGTCTCACTGAGCGTTGCGTTTCAATCTGCCAATATGAACAGGCTTTTGAACAAATTAGGAGGTTATAGTCAATATGAGGAACTATGTTTATAGTTGCATAGGATTTTTGAAAAGTGAATTAAAGAAATCAAACCTAACATAGTTTTGAACTTGACTTACAAAGGGTGGCGTAATATATTTTATCTCGGTTTTCACAAAGCCACATCTGTAGCAATAAATTCCAATTTCTTCAGAGAATCTGTAATCATGTGGACAAGTGTGATTAGATTCTTCCGTAGTCTCAGCAAAATTTGGCACCATTTGAACCCTGATGAGATAGTTAAATCGAAATTACCTTAGAAAAGAAGATAAAAAAAGAAGCTAGAATATATAAATACAAATCAAAGAAGGACAAAACTTAGTAGCAATTTCATCAGTATTATTGGTGTTGTTCTCTAATTGAAGTTTTATCTTGATAATCTGTCTTAACATTTAATGCAAACTTTTATTATGTAGATTACCTAAGTAAAGCTTCAATTTTGATTGAAGAACAACACCAATAATATTTAAAGAATTGCATCTAAGTTTTCTCCGTAAAAGAAATGCAACATAGAAAAGGGAATCAATTGTCACACCTCTGTTTCTTCAAGATAACTTGATGCCAGTGCCATTTCCATTTCGTTCCACAACATATCGATCTCAAGAGATTTGTTCCTCATCCTCTCTGAGGTATCTCTGCTTCCTTCTTTTGGTCAAAGTTGCCTATTTTCTTCCACTGGTCTATTACAGGTGGATCTTCTTTTGTTAGTGTTCTGTTAGCATTCTTTAAGTATGAATCTATCATTTCCTTGTAGGCAGTTGCATTTAAGCTTCTATCTTTGTAATAACTGTGTCCAGTATCATGGCTCCTGCTTCTTGAATACCATGATGAACCATGTCTTTTCTCTCTAACTCCTTTATTGAAATTTATGCCTTCCCTTCCAGGATAAAAATCTACATCATCTTCCAGACCAACCAATCTCTTCTTCTTAAGCTTAGGGGTGCTGTAATATGCATCACTTATTCTAGTAACATTGACATTGAGAGGATGATACTCAAGGGCTAATGTATCACCTTCTTCAAGAAGAGGAACACTAGCAAGTGGAGTTTGCTTGGCCTCACCTGACTTTAATTCCTTCTTTTCATTTCTCCTCTGGTGCACTAAAATCTCCTGGCAAGAACTCACTTCATGACCTTTTGACTATTGCCACCATTCTCTTGTGCTAGTGGCAATGGCTCTTTATTGTTGTCGTCGTCGTCATCTTTCCTTTTGTTTAACTTGTATGGCCAGGTTCGAAAATTACCAACCTTTGTTACATCAGAAACATTACCACAATCAGAGTAACGTTCAGGTTGTATGTTCCTTCGTTTCGATCGTCGTAAGCCCTCAACACCATTAGATGATAGCACTCCATCATAATGAGAATCATGTTCATGTCCACTTGTATCGATCGGTGTCAGTATCAAATAAAGCAACTAGATGAATAATAATAATAATAATAATAATAATAATAATAATAATAATAATAATAATAATAATAATAATATAGTTGCGTAGGTCGTTTCTAATTTTTTTCTTCTCCTACTCAAATTAAGAATTAGCATCAGATAATAATACAAATATATTTTTAAAAATAATTAATTAGTATTATGGCCCTAGTCGATGCCTAATTTAAAAATTAGTGTTGTCTTGGTTAACACTAAAAATATATTTTTAATTACTACTCCATCGTTTAAAAATGGCAATAACTTTAATTTTAAAAAATAATAATATCACATAATATTTCCATCATTTTTATATAAATATTTAAAAGTAAAAATAAAGTGTTATTATCAAGTATTGTTAAACATAGTTGGGTATTATAAATCAAAATAAAGAAATATTATATCAGTCAATCAAACTATTTTTTTAAAGAAATTTTAAATGCATGAATTTTCATGTTTTAATTTATATTTTTGTTATCAAAACTATTTTTTTATAATTAAATGCTAGGCATAGTTTGTACAAATCTTTTTGTTCTATATTGCAATTCTTGTTGGAGAATCCTTTCATATAAGAAAATATTATCGTGAAACAGCACACATTAAAATTTACTATTGCCTATTTGTTGTATGGTTTAATTTTTTTTATTGATCCTCTCTCAGCCACTATTGTGTATGCCATGGTTGGTTTAACCAGTTATTCTCGTTGACTACACATGTCGTCATTGAACCATTTGTATACAAACTTTTGTTGTGCGATATTTGTGGCACGATTGATTAAAATTATACCTTACGAGACTAAATTGAAATTCACTCTTCTTAGTTTAATTTTCGTTACACACTGGCCTTAGCTCAGTGATAACATATCAATTCTCTTTCCTTGCAAAAATTTGTCGAAACTCCAACTCGGACATTTTGACTAAAGTTATCATTGCTGTAATTGATTTTTGAACCCGTTGTAATAACTAACACCACAATATCAACTCATATTTTACTAAATATAATTATTTTATTTGCCAATTTGATTAGAGCATATAAAAATGCACATATATGCTTTTGTCCTATCTATTACTTTTGTTCTCTCTTAGGTACTGCTGCTTGTGTTTGTGTTTGTTGCGAACACCAACCCAAGAGAAAAAAGGTTTGTTTTTATGGTCAACTAATTTGCTTGGTACAAATTAACGTGTATATATATATATATACACATATATAATGAGTGAAAGTTCCATCACATTGTGCCAAATCATTTTAGTCGGTTTATTCTCTAAAGCCCTTCATTATGTCCTTAGGCCTATCAATACACCCAAATTCATCTGTTGCGTCATCGTAAGCTTTTCACCTATATTCTACATTTCTCATATATAGGTTAATTTATTAGTAATTTTAATTATATTACTATTGTTCAATAAACATCATAATCTTATGATGTTAATAATTTTACAGGCTGGCATTCTGTTGGGGCCAACATTCTTGGGGCGCCATGAAGAAATATTGAGGACTCTCTTTCCAGTAAAACAATCTATGTTTCTAAATACGTTGTCTAAAATAGGCACTACTTATTGCGTGTTTCTCACATATGTCTGAAAATGGACATGGTGACAACATTAAAATCAGCCAAACGTTGTTGGCGATTCGGTGTGTTTACCTTCTTGGCTTCTTTCTTGGTCACAGCAACCTTGTTTTCTTTGTATTCTCCCAACGGTGATGCTAAACAAAGTCAAATGTCAATACCACTTCCCCAACATCTTCACCTTGAGCAGTTTTGCTGTTTTATCCGAAACCTTGATGGAACGCAACCTCGTGGCCACGGAATTGGGCCAAATTGCTCTATCTTCAGCCATGATTAGAGAAATATTGCAATGGATTACGATGGAACTCCAATTCAACACAAAATTCAGCTTGCAATTTACAATCGTATTTTTGACAGGTGCAACTGGATTCGCTGTGTTATTACTTCTTATTATACGACCACTAGTGAATATTGTTGTGGAGAGAACACCACCGGGGAAGCCAATTAAAGAATCATACATTGTCTTGTTACTTCTGGGGCCTTTGGTTTGGGCAGCTATTAGTGACACATTTGGCATATATTTCATCATGGGAACTTTCCTCTATGGTTTGGTTTTGCTCAATGGACCCCCCCTCGCCACAACAATTATAGAGAGATGTGAATTGATCGTGTATGAGTTTTTTATGCCTTTCTTCTTCTCGTCCATTAGCACAAATTAAGATAGATTTGACTGCAATTCATGAGCATTGGAAGGTGGTTTTAGTAGTTCTGTCTATCTTGTTTGTGGGGTGTTTGTTGAAGGTACTTGCATGTGCGCTCATTTCTCCCACATATAATATTAAGCCCAAACATGGCGTTGTGCTTGGGCTCATATTGAAGGTCAAGGGTATAGTCGAACTCATCTTTTATAGTAGAATGAATAAACTCAAGGTAATGTATATATATTCTCTTATTAATTTCTCTACTTTACTAGAAAAAAGAAAATTATTGTATGATATTAGAACATTGCATGTCTATGATTCTAGTCAATCCTTACATGACATAGTCAAAGTTAATAAGACTCAATCGTGTGTTACGTGGTGTAGATTGACAACTAGGATCCAAAATACATGATAGTTCTAGATCATATAATAAAATTCTTTAAAGTGATCTGAATATCAATACTCATGCTTTTTAATTTGGGTGCTATATATAATGTTAGTGCAATGTTAAACCTAATGTATGTTACGATGTTACTTTTTTCAGGTTATTGATACAGAAGTATTTAGTGTAACAGTGATGTATGTGGTGGTCTTGACATCACTGTGCATACCCTTGATCAAATGCTTGTACAGGCATCGTCGAGTGTGTAAAACGCAAAGGCATACAAGAAGGCAGCGTTAAAACAATCCAAAACATCACCGAAAACACAGTTCAACATGGTTTCATGTGTACACACAGATGAAGACGTGCACAACATGATTGCCCTAATAGAAGCATGCAACCCTACCACACAAAGCCCCTTATATGTCTACGTGGTACATCTCATTGAGCTCGTTGCAAAAAGCACTCCCATTCTTCTTCCCATGAACAAGAACAATAGAAAATCTTTGTCCGTGGACTACCCCAACACCAACCATATTTTACGTGCCTTCGAGAACTACTCCAACAACTCAAGTGGTCCCCTAACCGTTCATTCATACGTTAACGTGGCTCCCTACAGAAGCATGCACGGTAACTATTGATGAATGGTAAGTGCACCAATAGGTTCAAACTAATAAAATTAAAACAAAAGTTAGAAGATCAAATCTAAAGAAACTTTATTTATATTTAGGTAGATAAATATTTTATCAATAAAAAAATTAAAGAAAATCTAGTTGAAAAGGTTATGAAAAAAAAATAAATTAAATTGTCAAAAAATTAAATTAAACAAAAAGCAAAATTAAACAAGAATTTAAATTAAAAGACAAAAAGATTAGAGAATCTAATAATATTATAAAAGTAAATTCAGAAAATAAGAATGTTGAAAATTTAGCCTATTAGAGCTACTCTTTGATGTAATGTTAATGATTTTTCTCTATTTATAATTATTTCAATTTACATATACATCTACTAGTATACTCTAAGTTTGATCCCCGCATGAAAATGGCTTAATTTATTTATTTTCTCTCCCAAATTTCTTTGTAAAACTAAAATAGTAAATTGTATTAAGAATAGACATGTATAACAAGCTAAACAAATATCGACTTATCCCTAGTGATGACTTTATTTAGATATTATTTCCGGATACTATTAGATAACAATGTTTTCCAACGCTATTCCTAAAACTTATCATGCAAATGGGTGATCAAGGCATAAACAATAATATTAAATGTAATATTCATAAAAAAATAGGAAGAGAAATTACATCAAGAGTAGTTGATTATCACGTTCTCAAGGGGGTTTAGTCTCTCATTGTCATGAAAGCTTTACCTTTACAAGAGGAAAATATTTAGTAAAGGAAAAAAAAGAGAAAGGGAATGGAGGAAAAGAATGACTATCAATACTTCATTCTCCTTCTTCTAGCCTTTGTCTTCTTCTATAAGAAATTATATTCTCTTAACTAGAATTCCAGTGTGTCTTTTTCTTCTTATCTTTTCTTCTTTTATAAGTGCAGATTAGCGAACTTCTTGCACCAAACTTGTCTTTACTTTCCTTAATTAGTCATAGTTTCCTTAGTTATTATGTTTTCCTTAATTATTATTCTTTTCTTAATTAGTCACGTTTTCCTCAATTAATTTTTTTTAATTAATCTTATTTTTCTTAATTAGTCTTCTTTCCTTAATTAGTTATGTTTTTCTCAATTAGCTTACTTTCCTTAATTAGTCTTTCTTTCCTTAATTAACTCGCTTTCCTAAGTTTTATTTTATTCACTAAGCATCATAAATTCATCACTTTTAATATTCTATACACTTAAATGATGTTAATTTAATAATTATTTATTCAAAAATAAAAATTAAGAGAAAAAAATTACAAATTTTTATATAATTTAACCCCCAAAATGTACTTATAATTAACCCTTATTATAGTAACAAAATAACTCGGTGCATCTTCTAATTATACCATTTCACCAAAATGATCAAACTCTAGGAAACCACGTGGCCAACACCATTCGCAACCTTAACACAAAGGGTACGTCGGGGATACTAGTGGATAGATACTCAGTGCTAAGTTGGAGTAGCTCCAAGTTGTCTTTTGATGTTGGTATCTTCTTCATTGGTGGAAAAGACGATAGAGAAGCATTGGCATTGGGGATTCAAATGTTGGAACGCCCCAACACTCGTGTCACTTTGTTCCGGTTTGTTTTGCCCACAAAGCAAGATTCAAAGTTTGTTATATACGGACTTAAAGAAAATGAAGAGGAGGTGTTAGAGAGCACGCTGGATGAGAGTTTAATAGATGAGTTTATTTCCAAGAATGATATTAGTAGTGATATTATTAATGTTGTTTACCATGAGGTTGTGGTGGAAGATTGCATTCAAGTGTTGGAAGCAATTCGTGGAATGGAGAAAGACTATGCGGATCAGCTGGGAATTTTGGGGGATATGTTGGCATCCAATGAGTTTTGTAATGGGAAAGTTCCCGTATTGGTGATGCAATGCGGTGATGAGAAGCGGGTAAAACAATTAGAAAAGGTTGGCCATAATCAACTCTTCCTTTAATCTTCTAGGAGCATTTTTGTTGATATATATTAATTAATTTGTTTATACAACTTTCTTTGGATGCTTTTGGATTGCATTAATCCGTTTCTTTTGCTCATCCCTATGCATGGTTGTAATTTTTTTTATTTTAATCCTTCGGTCTATTAAACAAAAAAGATTCTGATTAATAAAATTTAATAACTAATTATTTCATAATCAAATTCGGATAATATCCCCTCATTAATCATGTGTTCACTCACTTTATTATGCATAATTGTACATTACTTTTTATTTGGAGAGAAAATTAAATTCATGATGAATGAGTATGCTTTTTTGGGGTAGAAAATGAATATTCCTATTCATTGTATATTAAATTTAAAATTTGTATCATACCATGAGTTTTTGTAATGTCGTCAAAAATAGACTCTATTTTAAGTTTGTTATAACACGAAATACCAATTATTTCCCTTATCACTTTTTTCCCACCTTAACTAAAAAGTAACATAATAAAAATTTATTTGTTGCATGATTACACGTTTCTTTTACCACTTAAAGTAATTAGAAAGGCTTTAGTTATGGTGATTTTTTTAAGAATGAATAAAGAAGACATTTAATTTGAATTCAAATGAATTTCACATGACTCCGTACATTACTTTTATTTTGGCATATATACCATGTGGAGTATATAGTATCACTTGTCCTACAACCACATTTGATGAGACTTGCACTTTATGTGACATGAACATAAAAAAACATTGAAAAACAAATGTCACATCTGATACAACCTTCTTTAAAAAAAAATTTGATACAATCTTTTTAAAAGTCAATTTGAATAGTTTTTCAACAGGAGAAAAAAAAGATAAAATGAATTAAATTTGTTCTAAAAATTAAAATCAAATTATACAAGAAATAACTTTAAGGAATTTTTTTTTCAAAAAGAAAAATAATAGCATTGATTAAGAATAGGCCTTAAGTTTAAGCACAAGGTTTGCCCAAATAAAGACCAAAAAAGATAGTACAGATTACAGAACCCAACAATGTTCAGAGCTAGGAATATGCATGTAAAGGCAGCATTTATAGACCATCATGATTCATGACTAGCAAATGTCTAAAGGCACATAGATGAATTAATCTATGCAACAAAATCTGTCACCAAGTTACTGTAGCAGAATCATGCTTTTGAGGGAAGTTAAATAAGAAAACTTTTAAAAAGTTGGAAATGCACAAGTTATGAAGTTTGATTTTTTTTTTCTTTCTCGACAAGTAGTTGTTAAGAAATTTATACAGATTAAACATAAATAAAGTTTATGAATATATCCTTTCTTTTCATTCCTTTATTAAAAAAAAAAAACATAGGTCGAAGAAGAGGCCACCTTTAGAATTTATGAAGAAGGCCCAAAGTTTAATTCGATGAGATTATTGGGCTAAAACTCAAGAGGGCTACTGGACCAGTACATTTGCCACCCACTC
This sequence comes from Glycine max, assembly GCF_000004515.6. Taxonomy (NCBI): domain Eukaryota; kingdom Viridiplantae; phylum Streptophyta; class Magnoliopsida; order Fabales; family Fabaceae; genus Glycine; species Glycine max. The sequence continues at coordinate 37,758,241 of NC_038247.2, forward strand.
ACATGACCATCGACAGTAGCTTTCTGCTTCTCAATTACAATAGTCTACTCCATGTTAATACTCCTCTATCAGCTTGCACATTCAGCTTGATGAAAACCTACAACACTATCCGAAAAGTAGTTATCTTTTTATCCCATAATCCATATGTTGACGACATTCGTTGAGGGATTTGAATACCTGAAGCTATGATATGCACCCCTATGTATATACAATATACTGTAGAAAATTTTGTATCAGTTTATAATCGCAAATGGTTAGGGGACTTTGAAACTTAATAATTATGACATATAATATATTTATATTCAATAGACCAAGACTAGTAAAAAAATAAAGAAAAAGAAATCCAGGGCAAGAGACCAAGAGTTGTAACAAAAAAAATAAAATCCAGGTGATATATTTATATTCAAAACTTGCAATCTGTTTGTAACATGAACTCTGAGGGAAAAATAACATCATCAATTTAACTGGTTGGGCTATGACTATTTAGATGGTATATATTTGGGTTAAAACCGCATCACCACCTTTCCTAGGTTTCAAACCCAATTTATCTGTCTATAAAAAGAACGTAGAATCAAAACAAGCAATGAAGCAAAAAAAAAAACCCTCCCAAAATGCAAACATAAACCAGCTTCCAAACTAAGAAAATGAAACTGCAAAACTCCAATTGTTGGGGACCAACGATTATTTTGAAATGATATCCTAACAAAGAGGAAGATCCAGCGGAGGAGGCTCTATGGATTGCAACTTCCCAACTCCGTTCTCCACCAACAACACCGTAGCCAAACCCCATCCGATGTGAACGTCCAAGTGACAATGCAAAAGCCAGGCACCTACAATTAACATACATTATTGCATTAATTATGCAAATAAAGTGAAAAAAATATGAAATGATTGAGTTTTCTCCTTTTTATAAAAAGGACATTACACAAAAGAAAATTAGAAAGATAATATTATTTTTTTTATATTTTTCCATTTATTGAGTTAGAGATGAATCTTATTCACGTAATTGTAATTGGTTTAAGAAGATTTTATATTCATATAAACAAAGTGAAACTCGTGTATGTGAATCCTTGGTTGGAAAGAAAGTATTATATATATATTGATAAAGAAATATAATGAATATTTATATTTTACCAGGGTTATCAGCGACAAATCGAATAACAGCCCATCCATTTACAGGCACGGCCACAGTGTTCCTCAAAGGTGGATCAACAAGGTTGAATTTGGCCGTATCTTTCTTGGCGTCGAAGTTTCCGAACCCCTCAGCAACGATGTAGAAATCGTAGCCATGAAGATGGATAGGGTGGTTCTCAGGAGTAACAATGCTAGTGTCCTGCAACACAATCTGCACCCTGGACCCAAACTTCAACTTGTGTGCCTTTGTCCCGGGAACAGGTTGCCACAGCGAACGACTCACGTTGCCGGTGTAATCAAACTTCACCGGCGGCTTCCCCGGAAAATCAGTGGTGAACACTCCGGGGATTCCGAGGTGGTGAGCCTGCAAGATGGACACGTTGTTCGGGAGAACGAAAGACACGTTGTTCATGCTCGCAGTGAACCTCGTCCCATTAATGGGTCCCTGGTATACAAAGTAGTTGAAAGAATAATTATCTTCATAAATGATTCTAGTTGTATATGAGATCGATCCATGTAAAGTTTGTGTAATGCATAGAGTAAAAAAGATTCAAAAGTGCTTGTATAAGACTAAAAAAAATATATGGTTTTTAAGAATAGTGACTAAAATGTAAAGTTTGTACAATTATACCGAGAAAATAAATCATTTTTGATAAGATACTTACATGCAATTTAAATTAATGATAATTGCAACAACAAAAAAGTTAAAATTTTGACACAAAAATAAAATGATAACAAAATTAGGTCAATAGTACAATACCTGACACCTCTTTGGTCCAAAGTTTTTGGGGCACTTGTTGATTCCTAAGCCCACAGTGAAGAACAGGCTCTGGTCGATTTCAGCGGGGACTTCAACTTTTCTAGGGCTTCTAAAGCTTTTGCTGAAGGCAGTGACTGTGTTTGTATCGTTGTAGGCAGGGAGTGAGGGCATGATCGGTTTGGTTTTTTTCTTCAGTGCTCCTTTGGAATGATGGTGAGAATGATTACTGTGATGAGGTGACTTGTATTCGAGTATGGCGGTGGTGGTGGTGTTGTCGAACGCGGCGTTTTGGGCAGATTGGTACGCACGCGCCGCCATGTAGTAGGGGGAAGGTGGCTGGTCGCCGGTGATCAATACATCGGTGGTTTGACCGGGTCCTAGCATGAGGACTTTGGTGGTGAAGGGTTTGAGGTAGGAGGCGTCGGCGCCAACCACGGTGAGTTTGTGGTTTGCGACGGTGAAGAAGAGAGGTTGATTGAGTGCAGCATTGATAACACGTAGAAGGTTAGTCTCGCCGGAATGGATTGGAACAATGGTAGTGTCTGCATTTCCATGTCAAAGAAAAAAGGTCATATTCATGAAATCAAAGGGTAAAACAATTTATTGGATCTATTTTTAGATTGAGTTTTTTTTTTTTTTTAAAAAAAAAGAGATACTTTTAAGCAAGAAAGGATCCTTGTAATAAAAAATAGTAAAAAATTTATATAATGATAGGATAATGAATGTTTAAATTGTTATTTAATTACAAATTAAAACTAATTTAGTGAATTTTATAATAATTATTTAAAAATTAATTTTCTAAGAAAATTTAAGAAATTAAAATGATACATCATCTAAATAAATGAAAAGTATGATTAACTTATGTTTTAAAATGCCTTTTTGTCATCTGCTTGTGCTCTTTTGTTATTGACTTGCGGGCAAGCTTGTTGGTTGCAGAAAATCATTAGAAGCAGGTTTCATGTATAAAATCTCTTCGCTTTAAGTCATTTCGATGAGTTTTTTTAACGGACAACTTTATAATATAATTATTTTGAAGAAAAAGTGAGTTTTTCTTTCTAATTTATGAAAAAAATATCAAATTATATATTTTTTAAATTTGTTTTGCTAATTTTCGCTAAAACTTGCAATTTTTAAACTATATTTTTTCTTAAAAGTCTTCTGTCTTTTTTTTTTATTTTTATTTGGTGGGGAAGACACTTTTTGTCTTTAAAAGAGAATAAAAAGTAGAAAGGCCATCAAATAGACGCTGTACCAAAAGGCAAACCTATTGTTGACTTGTTTCATAAATAATTGACATCTTTAATAATTTCATATCATATGTCTTTTTCCTAAAAACGCTTCTCTTTTTCATGACTACATATCTTGTTTTAATTATGTCAAATCTTTTGCAAAGTAAATTTATTAAAACAAGACATGTGACATGTTCATTGTAGTCAAAATTAAGAAGAAATCAAACCTTTGCTAGAGCACTTGTAAAGATCACCAGGTTGACCATTGATAGTGTATGCATCAGACACGTTTGGAGCTCCCCCAGTTCGCGTGGCCTGCCTCACAACATCAATAGGGTTTGCGTCCCACCATTCCCCTAAATATTCACCATCATCACTTTCACCGTTTAATCTTTGTCCAAAAGCAAATTAAACAACAAAAAACAATAATTTCTCTCTCTCTCTCTCTCTCTCTCTCTCTCTCTCTCTCTCTCTCTCTCTCTCTCTCTCTATATATATATATATATATATAGTCTCTTTGCTTCAAAAGTAGTATTAATTAATTCCAACTATCACAATCACTTTTTAGTTTTTAATTAATCTTAATTCTTTTTTAGATTGTTGCCTCCATGCATGTTTTTCATCAATGTTATAATTACAAATAGTGCATGCATGGGTAAATTAATTAACAAGGAAAAATTACCAAGAAGAATGGGTGTTTCGTGCTTAGGCTTGGGGAAAGGGTAGGGTTCTCCTTCCCTAGGACGAATGATTAAAGCACCGTAAACAGTGGCCCTTAACCATGAGCTATGAGCGTGCCACCAAAGTGTGCCTTCTTGTCCTTGAACGGTAAAACGGTAGGTGTAACTTCCTCCAGGACGAATCGGGCACTGAGTCACAAATTCTGGTCCATCTGCCCATCCTGTTCTCATTTGCCTAACACCGTGCCTAAGAACACATATTATAATTAAGAAAGAATACGAGCAATAAAAATCACTTTCAATTATATTAATTCACTCCTAAAATGAAGTCTTAATTTGGACTCTTTCTTGCTTTTAAAACTTTCTTGATGGTATCACATACGTACGTACGTACGTATCATGTGGTATGTATTAGGATTATGAGAAATTATTAGTTTTACATATGTGGTTGTCAATGCTTTTCATTTTCACATTCTAATGGAACGCATTCACCCTTTGGGAGATAGAAAAATGAGAATAGAAGAGAGAATACATGATAAATATCATGAGAAGGAAAGTAAGGTAAAAAATTAGAATGCCAAAAAGTAAAAAGTGTATATATATTTTTATATTATTCTTCACGTGGCGTAGAGAGAGACTCTTTCCATTTTAATATAAAAAGGAGTGTAAGGAGTAGTATATGTATATATAACGTACGTGAGAAAAATGTTTTTCGTAAGAGTGTAATGTCTATGTCTATAAATCGTGGTAAGGACTAAGGAGACGTGCAAAATTAAGTAAAGTGTCTTCATAATGTAAAATGAAATTAAGATGCTAGCTTGATATTATACCAATGAATGGTCACATTGTAACGAGCTTTGTTAGTGACTTTGACAACCAAAGTGTCTCCATTGTTGATTTCCAACGTTGGGCCCGGGTATTGCCCATTCACGGTGATGCTGTTGTGGGTTTTGCACAGCCTCTTCACTGGAGTTGCTTCAACCTATTCCATTACAATCAGCTAGGTAATTATTATCTAACGAAAAAGAGTAAAAAATTAAACAAGAAAAAAATAAGCCCCGAGAAAATAATTGAGAAAGAGAAAGAGGGTGAGAGAACGTACAACAAACTCGTGCTCGTGAATTTTGGCATTTGCTGAAGCTAAGATCAGAACAAAGATCATGGCTAATAAGAAGATGGAGGAGTGTTTGGCATTCATGTTAATGAACTTGACAGACTCCATTTTTTTTATGAGCAATTAACACCTTAGTGTGAATGCTGAAGGTTAAGGTTGCAATGCATGTAAGAGTGGGAGAGGGTGCTTTTATAGGGTGGATTAGAGGTGAGGGAGAGAGATAAAGTCCTTTGAGGTTGGCAGATTAGGTTAATTTAAGGTCAAACTCAAAAGGGAAACTTAACTTGGTTCAAGCATATAAGAGTTGTTGCACCCGCTAGTTAATTAAGTGCATGAATGCTTACTTCAGAAGTCTTTAGTTAGGGGTTGAAATTGAATTTGTCCCAAGAATAATTATATTGAGACTTTGTTTAGTTTATATGACGGGTTTTAATTAATATGCTGGTTTTACACTTTCTAGCTCGCATTCAAGAGGCACGTAACAAGGTTAATTAATCCCTTATTTTACCAAGACCATTATATATATATATATATATATATATATATATATATATATATATATATATGTTCCTGATTCATTTTTATTTGATATATAACTGATATTTTTAATTTATACTAAAAACTAGTTAATAAAACTAGATTATATATATCATGTGGAGATTGACTGTGAATAATAATTTTAGATTATGTGATAATTTCTCTCCTTTACCACTTATATATATCCATTCCTGTTTTAACAAAAGTATAACGTACAATCCAAAAGCAAAAAGACTAATTAAAACAGAAAGCATTTTAACTTTATTCTTTCCTTAGCAAGTCAAGCTCGCCATTGCAAATTACCAACAGCCTTAAATTCTTGAAAATTAATTACGTGCAGAAAACTGCATATAATAATTTAGTGTAAACCGTCAACTTAACATTCTTTTCATGTAAGGAATTCTTGTGATTTGTGGAAAAGGGTATATTTTGATGCTAAAGAGTTCAAGCCAAAGATCGTGCCACTTTTGCATTAGTCCAATTTGACTTCTTTTTTTTTCTTTTTCTTATTTAGGTGATTGATTGTGGGACAAAGCGCCCAATAATATTTATTCTCTTTGGTCATTAAAAAAAAGCTTTAAATCCTAACCTCTAATGATCATTTTTTTAATGAAAAAGTAATCCGCGTTATTCAATTATTCTTTATACCCGGATAATTAATTAGGCTAATAGTTTTGATTGATTATACCTAGATAAGTACCGTAGACTTCCATGATGCGTGCAGCAAATAAAATAAAGTACTATAATTAACTAAAGTGATTTGATTGCATCTAACAAGAATTTAGTTAGAGATACTTATGAAAAACATTTCTCAAGTATTAAATTAGGTGGTCTGTCATCCAACATAACTTAACTAATTTTATTTTACGCATGGATGAGATCAGCAAAGAATTACACGCACACGAATGTCATACTCAAAGATACGTACTTGGATGTACCAGGCACACATCATTTTTATTTTTGACTAACATTAGGTCACCATACTGCCACGTGTTCAGCTATAATACCATTACCATGGCTTAAAAATTTTCAAATGTTAGACAATATATAGGAGAATATGGTTTTTGCTATATTTTCAATGATCTGTTAATTGTTTGATTCCCCTCAATTGTTTTTTTTAACACAGCTCGAAAGCTAAGTAATGATCAATTACTTAATTGAAAGGACCTCTTTATGTTACATTAAGAATTAATTTTTCATTTGGTAAAAAAATGTTTTTTCATACCATACATATATAGGATACGATCAAATCATATTAGATGTGAAACTTTCACACTTTCATTACTTAAGAATATAAATTAATTCATATAATAATCATTGAGTTGAAAGTTTTTACAAAATAAAAAATTTATGAAAATTCATACAAATAAAAAAGTAATAATTATTTATTATATTATTTTTATTTTGATAGATAATCTTATTTAGAATATAAATAAATGCTTGTTGATGGCTCATAATATAACAAATGTTCAATTTATATAAAAAAATAACATGCATAATTAAAAAAGATAATATCAAATTACTTGAGACTTTCACTGGGGTAGGTTGATGAATTGTTTTTATTCGTAGGAATCAGAAAAATGATTTATAATAATTCACTTAATATGTTGAATCAATTCTACTAGATCCTTCTTTATAAGTTGCGATTTAACATAGGTAAACTAACTGCAATTTAATTTTATTTGCTTGGTCTATTTTGGGAGGATGAGTTGTATTTTATTTTGATATATGGTGGGTGGAATTTATTAAGAGAGGGACTCTTATAGTTACTCTTGGAATAACTTGATCAAAATAAATAGTTAACATATATATTTAAATGATTGTATTAACGTGATGATTATTATGATTTTGTAGAAAAAATATCAGAAAATGATAATGATTTCTCATAATATAATGTATTTGTATATTTTAAAGTTAGGTAGATAAAATTGAATTTAAATTGTTAGATATAATTAAAATACATTAACATGACTTTTAACAAATTGATATATAAACACTTAAAAAATTTTCAATTAATGACTATTTACATATATTGTTATTATGAAAATAACACCAATTACTAATTAGAAATTATCATTGACATTGCTTTTAAAATAATTTTATAAAAATCGATAAATTTATTATAATATAAAAATTGTTTAATAACGTAAGTGTACATCTTATTTTCTAAAATATAAATAAAAATTACTAGACCAAGCAATATGGACCTTGTGCTTTCTGAACATATATAACACGAAAATTGCATAATTATTTTTCCACCTTCAAGCTAAATCCGCAACGTACTGTGGACCCTCATGAGTGTGAGGATCTTCCACAGGTCACTCACTTGCTTTGACATCTGAAAGATCCTTCTCGAGTAAATCGTGGAAACAAGAACAAGCTTGGACTGGTCTACGATTTAGTGTTCTTATTCCAAGTAATATAAAAATCTTAAATCTCAAGGAATGATGCAATGCTTCCTCTAATTGTCAGATATCCCTCCCACGCACCTAATCTGAATGTTGTGTCTAAATTGGCATAAAAGGTTTGATTGATGAATGATGTCTACATGTGAGTTTGATAACAACAGCTACCCCTTAGCCAAGCCACTAACTAGGACATTAGTTTTGGTTGGTTGTCAGACAAACCGTTAGACCCTGAGAACGAAAGCGTGTCAAACAAAAGATAATAGACTTCAATTAATATAAAAAGAGATGATCAGAAACCAAATTGAGATTTGATAGGTGAACTATAAATCATGACAGTGCATTAGACAAGTTGGTAGAGTTTGTTACTGACCCATCTGATTCTTAAGAAAGGCAAAAATAGGAACTACACCAGATGTCGCTAGCTAGCGATCGATAACGTGCAAATTATAAATAAATGGCTTTATTTGAAAGTTCATCTTCATATGGTTAGTTATAATTGGGTCAAATTCTTAATTTATTAGAAACGTGCACTTCATTTTGAGTGTATAAAGTTGGAAGAAGAAAAGGAATATAGAAATTAAAAAAATAGAGAAAAATCAATAGATGTAATTATTAAATTTTATAGTGCAGCAAAGACATCCGAAAGGTCCCCTTAAAAACTAGTTCATAAGGGGGTGGTCTACCCAGCTATATAAACACTTATTATGTTGATGAATTACCCGATGTGAGACTATTCTTAACCGTAATAATTAAGTTATGTTTATGTTATGGAAAAAGAAGACAAAATAAAAATGAGAAGAAATTCCTATGAGATTGAGAAGATATGAATTGTATTTTTTTAAAATGATATTTGTATACAATAATTTTTGTCGAAGAGAAGATTAATCTTTAGTAACTAACTAAAAATACACATAAGATAATTATTTTTCTCGTAACATAATTTATTTCATAAAAAAGATTAATCAGAATTCAAATATTGATCATTTGATTAAAAAATATAAGTTGTTAACCAGTGTATATTCATATACAAAAATCCAATTAACTATCTAACTTTTGATTCCACCACACATCAATATATATTCTCTCTGACCGAAAATTATGATGGTTAGTAAACGAAATTAAAGACAAATACACCATGTTCTTTTGTTTCAAAATGGGGCCTTCTTAAGGGTCACGCCCAATGATACGTTGTTGTTTAAGTTGTTAAAATGCATGTTACCCTCCTCATGAAGCTATAATAGGTTTCAGAGATAGTCTTTAGAAGTTCGATAGAACATGTGGATCTGGGAGTGAGAGTGAGGTCGTATGTCGCTATAATGCTGTATAAACTTTTGGTGAGCATGCATTGCCATTTTGTGGGTTTCGGTGATAGTCTTCTCAAGTTCATTAGTCTTTACAAGTTCAATATAGATAGATAGAATTTGTGGACCTTGGAGTGAGAGAGGTCGAAAGTCACTATAATGCTGTATAAACTTCTGATGGGCATCCAATATGTCCCCTAGGGGCAACAGGGTACCTAATTAATTGGTACCACAACGGGGAGAAAATCGATCAACACGTTTCTGGAATATACATATATACCTAGAATTGAAGGGCAAGCTCAATTAATCAAGTTAAACATGAATTCAACTAATAGAAATTAAATTGAAATTTTGTTACTCGGGACCATTAGTTATAATAAAATGCGTTGCACAACTTCCAACGCTTTTGGCATAGAATTAAGCACTGATGGTAATATAAAAAATACTTTTAACCTCAGTTATTTTGGATTTTTTGTTGAGTAAGTCAATCAATTTTAAATTTTGCTTTCTAAATCAACTATTAAAAAAACTAATGCAGAAATACATCTACATCGTGGCTAGAATCGATCTAGAAAACTTTTTTTAATGTAATTAATTTCTAACTTTTTGCATCAATATTATGAATAGAGTCAATCTAAAAAAAACTATATATATTGGTTCTAGTCTTTTGGCATAGCTACAACTGATTTAAAAAGTGACTTTCATTGATTACGATTATACAAATGTGGAAAGACTATTTAAAATTTATATATATGGAAGAGAATTCAGATGTTTTAAGAGTAAGTATAAAAAATTACATTAAAAAAAAATTCATTGATATATTAAAAAAAATCATAATATTATAAAAACCGAATAATTGAAGACGTGCACATTAGTAATGTACTATGGTAGAACATCCAATGCACATAATTGTTTGTTGGTCAAATGATATTGGCAGTACTCTTTGATCTACCCATGAGATGGTGTCTCTTCAGCACCAACTTAGAAGTGTTAGTCTGAAGATTGTTTGTATATGTGGTTTTGGTTGATACTAGGTTTGGCAGTGGTTGAAAGACATTTCCTCTTGGATTATCACACAATCATTTGTGGAATTTTTTATGTTTTGCTTAAATATTCTTCATTTAAAGTTTCATTACTAATTATCAGTTTAAGAAATAAATAGAACAAGTAGTATTGATATTAAATTTTGCAAATTATATCCAAACCTAGTCGCTAACAATATCTGAAATATTGTTACACTTGATTGTGTGATACTGTGATCTATTTATGTTTTCTTTTTTGACTGATAAGTCTGATTTAACGATAGGGTTATTTCCATCCTCTTTTTAGGCTGACATTATATTTGGATAAAAGTTAGAAAAGTATTGTTGTGATTTGTGAATTTCAATATGCATATTTCTAAATTTCGATGTACAAAATGAGAAAGAAAGAAATTGTTGTTTTAGAAGTAAAACTCTCTCAACTGAAGTACAAACATGAACTGAATCTCTTGTGAGGTTTCCACATGACATGGGGGAAACAATGGGTGAATAAAGATTGGGTTTTGTAAGACTTAATTTGAGAATTGAGACAGAAGAAGCCTTATTTGTTTGTGGGAGAATACGAGTAACTGACATGAGAAATGTGGCAATCTGCAACTATTAAACCAAAGAAGATTATAAAAAGATATATATCAAAACCTCAAACATTTGGATAACATTCTTAAGCTTGTAATATTAATGTGCATAAGAGACTTTCACAATGACAGATCTGCTTAAGCTTGTAACATTTGGATAAACATTCTTTTTTGTTTCTTTTTGTCATTGGTTATGAATTAGTGTATGCTTTCTTTGTTTATGGGTTTTGTTTCCAAGTAAATTTGAATGTTAAACTTTTTATTGAGTGAATTTTGAAGTTGGAATTATGTCGGGTGGTTTTTTCTTTCTTCTTTTTTTGCCATAATAGGTTCTAACTTCCTTAACTATCCGTTATTTATCCCTTTTTTCTGGGTCTCTTATTTATTCCAGTTAGAGATTTTTAATTCAAGATGTGATTCATATTGTTCACATCAGTTCAATTTTATATTTCTATCTCCAATAGATAAATTATATAAAATTAGTTCAAACGTACAGAGCCAGTAGTGTTGGAACTAGGAAGTCATTATCTTTGAAGTTGTTGTCATAGTTATCAGATGTGAATGTGGAATGTTTGCAGGAAAATAATATTAGTAAACTTGAAAGAATTTACAATGAAAGATGATGACTTCACATGTATAGAAGGTAGCAGCTGAGTGAAAGAGAATCTCGAAGAATAAATAATGGATGCTCCTGAGTGAGCAACTATTTCAACTATTATGTGCCTTGGAGGAAACAGAATTACACACCAGCTTTGGGGGTAGAGGCAAAATTAAACAGAAACTACACCTTATTGTAGTATGTAGTATGTACAATTTCAAGCATTCAAACAGGCAAAATTAATATAAGAATGAAAGAATCATAGAACATATATATAGTACTAATAGTAGTAGCCTGTTCGGATACAAAAGGTAGAAGGTGCTGCTTTTAAGAGCTTTTCAAAACATCTCAACTGGAAAAGCTCTATATTTCCAGGAGATAAGTTTTCAAAAGCACTTATGACTTGTATCAAAACAACTACGTTTGGCACAAAAAAAAAAATCAATGCAAAAATTGTGCTATATGGTATCGTCCCCAGGACTGGCTGTGACTGATCTCTCTGGTCTAATCTCTTCTAGCTGCTGGAGCACTTGATGAACTTCCGGGCGTACTGATGGAGAAGGATCAACACAGTGCAAAGCGAGCTTCAACGTGTTCAGCAACTCATCGCCAACTGTCGATGCATCTCTCATCATGTCTGCATCAAAAACCTCATTTGTCCACTCCTCTTTGACAATAGAGGCAACCCACTGAGGCAAATCTAGTCCATTCATAGACACCCCAGGTGACTTCCTAGTTAGGAGTTCTAACAAGATAACACCAAGACTGTATATATCAGTTTTAGTGTTTGCTTTCTTGAGCTTTGAGAGCTCTGGTGCCCGGTATCCCAATGCTCCAGCAGTAGCTATCACGTTGGAGTTAGCAGCAGTTGACATCAACCGAGAAAGACCAAAATCTGCAATTTTAGCATTTGTGTTCTCATCAAGCAACACATTGCTGGATGTGAGGTTCCCATGTATAATGTTCTCCAGGGAATGAAGACAAAACAAGCCACGAGCCATGTCCTGTGCTATTTTCATCCTTGTTGGCCAATCAATGAAGGTTTCAGTTCCACCACCTGCATCAAGATGAACAAGAAAATACTTCACTTATTGATAAGCTATATGAACAAAACAAATATGATTAAAACTAAGGTATTGTTCATTAGGTGTTTTTGTTTGTACTGTTCTCCAATTAGAATTATACATATTACTAAGGTAAGTAAAACTCCAATTCTAATTATGGAACAGCACACACAACACTTAAAGAACTATGCATATTTAAGTTTTCTCCTATTTGTAATGTAATCAAACTTAAAGAACTATGTATATCTAAGTTTTCTCCTATTTGTAATGTAATCAAACTTAAAGAACAGCACACCAAACTTACCATGTAGGAAAGAAGCAAGACCTCCTTTAGGCATGTAATCAAAAACCAGAAGCTTTTCCCCTTTGGGTCCCAAGTAATAGGCCCTCAGAGCCAAGACATTGGGGTGTCTAACTTTTCCTAGAACACTGACTTCTGATTCAAATTCTCTGTGACCTTTAGTGATCTTTTCCCTCAATCTCTTCACTGCAACTTGGCTTCCATCCTCCAAAATAGCCTTATACACTGTTCCATAGGTGCTCTTTCCCATGATCTCAGCAGTTGCACACAAGAGATCATCGGCTGTAAAAGCCAATGGTCCATCAAAATGGACTAGTTTCCCTCCAGCCTCCCCACCTGCTTCAACATCACCAGCAGAAACTGGAGGGACTCCTTTTTCTGTCCTTCCAGCGGCTGCTCTCCCCGTGGCTTGTCCGTTCTCAGCCTTCGATGTTGATCTCTTTCTGATCAAGCAGAAAAGCAGGATGCAACAAAGTATAATCAGGACTACTAGGAGAACTCCTGCTACTATGAGAATTATGTCTTTGGTACTGAGGTTCCTACGATGGTGCTGTTCTGACAGTACTTCTGGAGTTGGGGCAATGACTCCTTGTGATGGAGCTTGTGAAAGACATGGGGTTGAAGGGCTATACCCACATAGTTGAATATTTCCCACAAATGAGCTTGAGTTAAATTTCTTGGCAAGTAGAGGTGGAACAGAACCTGAAAGGCTATTGTAAGAAACATTGAAGAAATCAAGACTACGTTGACTTTCAAAGGAGACTGGAATTTCTCCACTGAGATTATTCAGTGACAAATCAAGCTGCCTAAGCATGGAAATGTTTGCAATGCTTGAAGGAATATGTCCACTAAATTGGTTCCTACTCAAAATCAGAACAGAAAGATTACGCAATGTACCTAAACTTTCAGGGATTTGATTTTCAAGGAGGTTGTTCTCTGCATTCAGCAATGTAAGTGAGGATAAATTAGAGAGGGTAACAGGCAAGCTCCCATTGAAGGCATTATTAGAAATGTCTAGTGTCTTAAGCCTAGAAAGAGTTCCTATTTCATTTGGAATAGCTCCACTAAACTTATTATGACTAAGGGAAATCTCACTGAGCTCTCTTAAGCTACCCAAAGAAGCAGGAACATTACCAGTGAAAAAATTATGATCTAGGATCAAATTTTGGAGCCTAAAGAAGCCACTCTTGGGACTCCCACCCCAAGAGTTAGGAAGGTTGCCAGAAAGATTATTATTTTGAAGAGAAAGGAAAGTGAGAGAAAATGAGTGAGTTAGGCTAGTTGGTAAAGTACCAGAGAAGGAGTTGAAACTCAAGTTAAGCCAATAAAGCTTGGTGGAATTGGCAAGGCTATAAGGGATTGCTCCTGTGAGCAAGTTGTTGCTGAGGTCAAGAGACTGAAGCAAAGGACAGAAACCTAAAGAAGAAGGGATGGAACCAGTTAACCTATTGTTGAATAACTGAACCCCTCTAAGGTTGGGAAGAAGTCCCAAAGTTGAAGGGATTGAACCACCAATTTGGTTATCATGAAGACTAAGCTTCCTAAGGCCTTGAAGTTGGCCAATTTTGTCAGTGATTCGACCCTTCAAACCCTTCCAAGGAAGCTGGATCACGATAACCTGTCCCTGAGCACACTTGATTCCAACCCAACCTCCTGAACAAGCACCATAGCCACTGTCGTTCCAGCTCCGCAAGAACCCTTCTGGGTCCACCAACTCTTGCTTGAAAGCTTGAAGTGCTAAGAGGTTTGATGCTGTCACAACCACTCCGTCCCAACTTTCATCTTCACACAAAGCTGGTCTCACGCATGAAGGGAGCACAACAAGACTCCACATACATAAGAGAAACAAAACACGACATGGGTTGTTGTTGTGTGTCTTCCATCTTTCTTTCTTCTTATCAGAAATACGGTTGAAGCATTGTGAAGTGAGGTTGGTTTTCTCCACTAGTAACATAACGAAAAAATCAAAAGAATAAAGGTAATGAGAATGAGAGATTTTGATTTAGTGGAACAAAAAAACACTGTGTGTTGTAAGTTGAAGAATGGTTTTTGTAGTGAGGAGAGAGAGGAAGAGTGAGGAGGAGCACGTGATGACATAAAGAAGTATAGGTGCGCGCGCGGGTTGAGAGCGTGAGAGAGAGAAAATGAACATGCGGGGTTCAGAAGTGAGGCTCTCTTCGTTGTTAAAGAAACAGTGAGTAACGGCTAGTTTTCCTTGTAAATTGTGACTGTAGTGTGTGTATAGTTGTTTTTTTCTTTATTCAAACAAATATAGATCTAGTCAAGAATGGAACTCATATCTCAAGAAATGAGTTCAATTTTCATTATGAAAGAATATTATTGGTAAATAATCTGATTTTTATGAACGTTATTTAAGTTTTGAGGTATACTTTAATTTTAGTAAACTCTGAGATTTAATTTATCTAATTTTTTCTTAATACAAAAGTGAAAAACAATTATAAATTGACCAAGATAAAAAGTTTTATAACATTATTCAATTTGTTAACTTTATAATAATTATTTAAAATTATATTAATAGTAAATTATGATTAATCCCATACATGACCATTAAATCCATTAAAAAAATTGTTTTTGTTGGCAGGATTTATTATAGATTATGGTAAGCTCTTTTTTTTTTTTTCCTTCATTGAAACGGGGTTAGATCCAAGAAAAGGATTACATAAGAATAGTTCTAGAGGATTCAATCACCAGAGATGCCTAAAAAAAATGAGGTTGTTGCTGGGAAACCATAGTGCAACCCTCCGTATTGGCGCCCTCTTCTTTTATTGCAACACCCGCGCCTCTCCATCACCAACGGCTATTTTCTTCTTCACTACTTCACACTTAGTAGGACCATACTTCTTCTTCCTTGTTTTCTTGCTTCCACTTCCACACACAACAAACACTGAAAAGCAATACTACTAGCTTTAATATTCTCACGGGTAAATTGTGTTTTCCGTCATTAAGATCTTGTCAAAATTATTCTTAGTCTCTCCATTCTAAAAATGGTGGTTTTGGTTACCATGTGTTCTGAAACATCCTGAATTTAATTGAGATAAAATGAAGTATAAGATTTGGAACAAAATTCAATATATTTTGAAAATACGAATATCAAAACCACTTTTTCAGATAGAGGAGACTAAAACTAATTAATTTTAACTAATTAAACCTCGAGAAATCTAAAACACATTTTATTTTTATTTTTTATTTTTTTACAAATAAAATAACTAATTATCTAAAAAAATTCATTTTTTTAAAAAAGAAATTCACTTTGTAACAACAAGACAATAATAAACACATGTTAAAAGAAATTAATCTTAGCAATCCATCCTAACACGTTTTTTTTTACACACTGCGAAAATTATGTATGTCTCACACTCTCACTGAGTAAGTAAGTAGAAAATACATGTAGGCTTAAATAAATAAAATCATTTTCAAACTTTTATTGTAATGTTTTCATTCTAAAATTAGTGTGGCTTATTTGAATTTCAATTGATGAAAGAAAAATGTGCTAGAAAGTGAGTTAAAAAGAATATAATACTAACCAGACTATCACTCCTCGAGTCTCCGTGCATTAATGATTATGTATGAAAAAAATGTTATTTTTTTAATTGATGAATTGCTCTGACTCTGAGGCCTTGGCTGGCATCTCCAAGTTTGACTGAAGTGTCACGTGGTGGAAGGAAGGAGCTAACTGGGTTCTGTCAAAGACACTTGTTGCAAGAGAAATTTATCAGAAACAGGCCTGGTTCTGGATATAAGACACAGGCTACATTAACGTCCAAAAGAGAGGTAAATGTAATTGTTTGATGATGATGACCCCGGTTCCTAAGAGTTGGTAGAGTAGTCGCAATTCATATCATAGCGGCTATGAAGCACGGACACTTCAGCCCCTTATCGTGTCTGGTGTTCGATAACATCCATGTCAGTGTCCGACACTGACACGACACTCATACTACGTTCTATATTTTGAACATTACAGATGTACACGTGTGTCTGTGTCCGTGTCGTGTTCGATGTCCGTGTCGGTGTTGGTGCTTCATAGCATAGCGGTCCCAAAATCTGAGAAGAATTGTCGTGATCATCATGTTCATGGTACTTCGTTATTGGTCCACAACATGTTTGAAATTGGAAGAGCTCATAGCATTAGCGCATCCATCTCCTTTCCTTTGACACCTTTGTTCGCGTCGTTTTCTGTAAAAAGAACAACGCTCATTATATTCTGTGTGACACTAAATTTTGTGGGGTTTTAGTTTTGAATTTTGACCTCCCATACAAGATTTTAATTCATAATCCAATGCTTGTGCTAGGAGTTGTATTTATTTATATACTAGTAGTTTTTATAATGTTGTAGTTTATTTCCCTTCGTTATGCTCATTATTTTATCTTATATGTATATATTTTCTTTTCATTGAAAATGAAATTTCTCAATGCAAATACTAGTAGTCATTTTTTAAATGATATACACCTTAAAGTCTCACGTTATTTTCTCAATTCTCATAAGCGCCTTTCAAGAACAAAGCCGGCCATTAGACTCATACCAATGTCAAAAGCGAACAATTGTGATGCAAATTCCACACAGCCATTATCTCTTCTTTCCCAATAGAATTTTTCCCTCAAAGATATAAAAATCTCCATATCTTTAGAGTCCATTGGCCATACTATTGTTAAAGCATATCACACAATTGAATGTTTCTTACTTTCACACAATTTTATCTCCCCATATAACTCTTTTTATTCTTTGTGTCGGGCCAAGGATGGTAGTTATGAGTTATGACCACAAGCTAGGTTAATGAAACTGATAGTTATCACTTAGAAGACATTAAACGAGTGGACAAATGACTTGGGCAAATTAAGAGACATGGGTAAAGGCTGTCACCATAGAAGGTTGAGGTGTGTACACTAGAAATAACCCAAATTTAAAGACTGATAATTAGGGACGAAACAAAATGACGAATGCATTAGATAAATGGTTACTATCACGATATTAATCAAGTTTCGTCTGCTGGAAAATAATATTCTTCACTAGGCCAATTTCAAACTCGTGGGATGATTAGGATCACAATGAAGGAAAAACCAACTAAAGGAATTGTTTACGCCTAGAGGTACTCCTCACCATAATGTAAGTAAAAAATTATTAATTCACACTAGTTGATAATATTAGTTAATCTTATTTAAAAAAATAAACTTTATTTTCTAATGTATCTTTCATGTTAATTAAAAGAAAATTTTAATTTTATAGAATCTTATTTTTTAAATGGAAATACTTTTGTTTTGAAAGTCATGTTGATATCAGGATAATATAAAAAAACTCTAAATTGAATAAAAAATATTTTAAGAATAATTTCATTAAATAAAGTGAAATCAATTTGGTAATGTGTGGAGTGTGGGGGGACTCTGCCTTATCTGCATGGTTGGGCTTGGATGATTGGTTTGATTACTACTTTACATTATTCTGTTGGCTTAAAGGAAAAACACTTTTTTTTATAACATTTTTCACTTATTTTTAAACAAACAAGTTACTATAATTGAAAAATACATCCAATATTTAAGGTATATATAAATAATTTATATTTTAAAAAATTAAAAAAAGATAAAATATACATAATAAGTAATGTGCTCAAAATAAATGAATAGCTAGCTAATATCACTAATCATCAAACCTTATACATAGTCAGCAAAAAAATCAATCAACCCTTACATATGCATATGTGTGTACGCATGATTATAAAACCTTACACGTAACTCAAATTAAACTTGCATGTTCCATATATCTTAACAATTAATATGAACTTATTCACCCTGTCTTATTCTTAACCAGATCTCAAATTCCCTTAGAAACAAAATTTGAAACCTGAATAATATGGACAGAAATTTCTTTGAAAGAGATCATCTATTACTTTTAAACGTTATCAACTAAAAATTTGGTGGCGTAAACATTAGACTAACTAACTAATTACGGGCTCTTTGGTTTATCATTGAGATTTGTATTTTTCAATGCTAAAACATGAATTCTAATGTAATTTTTTTCAAAACAATTTGTTCTCACTTGGTAGAATTCTGTTTTTAATATTGGACTTAGATTTAATTTTGCTAGGTCTCTTTCTTTTTTCTCGTTTATTTCATCGGTATTCTATTTTTAGTAAGAGATGGCTTTATGTGAAAAAAATAAAGGCAATTAAGTTATAAGTGGAATATTACTGGTATTTAAAAAAGTAACAAAAACTACATTTTGTTAACGAGAATTAATGAATAGATAAGGTTTAAACTTATGACTTTGTTCAAATTACTCAAATTCCTCGCTATCCCAATTTTAGTGATTTCATAACTTTCTCTTTACGTGCATGTAATTATCTCTGCCTAATGAGCTACGGTCTGTCAAACTGATTTGATATTTTTCTTACTAATAATTGCCTGTGCAAAGATCTTTCTATCTCAATTTGTTATCTATCTCGGTAGGGTCGTCACTCTCAATGCCAACAAACATGTGAAAAGAAGTTAATTAATGAGATCCAATAAACAACTTACCAGTTAATTAGCTCTAATAATAACAAACATTTATCATACACGAATCTTCATCTGTAACAGAATATCTTATTCATGAAGCATTACATTTATCTTATTACTATGATTTTCATATACATATGGTATATTATGTACGTAAATGAATCAGTGGTCCTTTTACAATCAAAAAGGTGACAGTGACAAGTACTAATGAGGCAACGGATGCTCACTGTAGTGATAACTCTCTTTGGTAAATTAAAATTGAAATTACATAAACTACCAACAATAAAAGATATATTTTTTTATTTTAACATTATGATCCGTCACGAAAAAGTAATTCTGAGTAATTTAAAATTCGATTGAAAAAATAAAAAGAAAATTAATTAAGAATAATTTTCATCAATAATCAAACTCAAATAATATTTAAACAATTTAATTATAATTTTAACACATTAATCACATCACATATTTACTAATAATTAAACGTATAATTTGTTTACTAATAATGTAATATGGAGAAATCAAGCCTATATTCACTCAAGATTATTTCCTTATTATAGAAATTAAATACTGTAAGGCCTTTATAGATCTTAATTAAACACTTAAATGTGTATCATATAAGTTTTTATTTGTAAGTTGTTTTTATAATTGAAAAGCAAATAAGGTTAAATTATTTTCATATAAAATTTTAATTTTTTTTATAAGTTATTTTGAAAATTTTATTAAAATATATTGAAAAAAATTTATAATAAATCATAAACTATAATTTTTTAAGTTTTCTTAAATACTTAAAGGTCACGACATAGAATAATTTCAAATAAGATATAAATAAATTCCTCCAAGCACATCTTAAATCTACATTTTTTTTAAACAAACTTTCATCGTTAAAAGCAAATAATAATAATAATAATAATAATAATAATAATAATAATAATAATATATTTATATATGCTTTAACAATGATAACTAACATTTATCAGAAAAAAAAATTAATATACTCTCAAGCTATTTTTTAAAACAAATAAAAATTACATATTATAATTATATAATTTCTCTATATTTACACTTTTTTTAGATAAACAAATTATAAAAATGATGTAAATAAGACGTATAATATTATTATTTTTTACAACAACGTATAATATTATTTATAACGTAGATAATGCGTTTTTGATATTTTATATATATGTGGTGTAATTATTTTCTTATCCAATAATTAGCAATCTTATCTTGCTTTTATCCATGGGAGCTAATTAACTAATGGTACCAATCTTTTCATTCTTTTAATAATTATTCTTTCCCCACTAGAAGACTAGAAGAGTATTTGCTAACTACATATATCATTGTGTAAGAGTCTACAAATATATGTGAAGTGAAGCTCCACCTGAATGCACCCGAATTAGAGAGAAGAGAGAGAGAGAGAGAGAGAGTTATAATAATTAGTTGCTTCAATTCGATATATATAAACATGGCTTACAACTTCCCTGATGTGTTTTGCTGGATTCAGAGTCTTCCACCAATCTCAGAATGGGAAACAAGTTCCATGTCCTTAAACATATGTTCTTCTTCAAGCTCATCATGCCAACCACGTCTTAATCTCACCGTATCCAAAAACAATAGCAATAATCATTCCTCATCAAACCTCTATTTTGTTATTATTGCAGACTGCAACATTCCCATCCATCTTTGGACCTCTAAACCTTTCAAGCCAAGCAGCACCACTATTACTAATAAAACCCACAATAATAATAAGTTAATAGATGATGAAGAAACCATTTCCAATCTCTTTGTTAATTTCATTCAAGCCATCCTTCTTTATGGCTCCAACAAAAACAGCACTCCCTTCCTCAGATTTCCAAACCTTGACTCCATCACTTCCAACAACTTTTCAGATGTTTTCAATCTTTCTTTCTTCACCCTCTTGTTCCTAGTTTGCATATATGAAGCTCCTGCTGCAGATTTTCGTTCTGGGTGTATTAGCAACTTGAAAGACCACTTGACAGGTTTCAGTCAAGACAAGCATCACATAAGATTATGAAACTCCTAGGGTCTAACTTGGAAGAGCATTGGATGCGTTCATTGAACCTCGCAGTTACTAACTGGGTTGGGGAACTTGAAGCACATAACAACCCCTTCAGAACACCGTGCCCTTTGTTTTCTTATGCATTTTCAACAATTGGGTTGTGGAAGGTGCAGCTTTATTGTCCCCTCTTGGTCATGGATGTTGAGAATTCAAAAAGCAATCCAGCTAGCGAGAGGCTTCAATTCTCCCTCAGATATCACCATGTGGAAGGTGTTCTTCAGTTCAATCACAAAGTCTTGATCAAAGAGGAGTGGGCTGAAATCATGGTGGACATTGACAACATAAGGTAACCACTAATTAACCACCAATATATTATCCCATTAAGAGATAATACATGTGGAGCCAATAAATAAGCATCTTAACAAGACAAATAAATTAGTCATTAATCATGCCCATATGTTGTTATTAGAAGTTTAGGAAAAAATTCTCATCATTTGTACAATCTTTTTTTTTTTTTAATATTTTATACAATCTTTCTCATTAGCTTGAATTCTTTAAAAAGAGGTACTTTTTTTTTTTACTTTTCTTTTCTCTAAATTGTTCAACTTAACTAAATTTCTAATAGTTCAAGATTTTGGTTTAGATTTGAAATAAGTGAAATTCGCTTAAATTTTATATTAGAATAAAAAAACAACATTGTTCCATTTCTTTTTATAAAAATTGACGATCAAAATTACAAGGTTCTTTTATGAATCACATTCATCCCTATATATTTATTTCGATATATTGAAGTGATTAACCGAATTAAATAAGGTTATTTGATCCATATAGCCAACGTTATATTATAGGTTTTGTTATTGCTGTATATATATTGAGTATTTTTTTCTTATACATGTTTAAATTAATTTCCTTTATGAATGGCAATCATCTTTATGTGGTTACATACTTCGCTATATTAATCAAGTCAAAATGATGTTATGTGATCCATCTAAATTACTGTTATTATTATATAATGAGATAAGATTTTGTTATTATTATATATTAAGTGATTGTTTTTCTTAATCCTTTCTAATTTAATTTCATATATATTTAATTTACATTAATATTAATTAACTCCTTGTGGACAGGTGTGATGTTATAAAATTGGTGAATGAGTCCCTTATGAGCCAACGAGGGGTAGGTGCAGCTGAAAAACATTTTCCTTCGAGAATATCATTGCAACTTACACCAACACTCCAAGACCAAGTGTTGAGCCTATCAGTTGGCAAGTCCTCAGAGAACCCTCGAAAAGAAATTGGTGTTGACAAAAGCGTGGAAGCTTCATTTGAACCATCCAATCCCTTGGCACTTAAGGTGTCAGCTGGAGAATCCTCAACCGTTAGTTTGAAGCCTTGGAAATTCGAGGAATCTGTTTATGGATACAGTGCAAATTTGAATTGGTTTCTTCATGATAGTGTTGATGGCAAAGAAGTTTTCTCATCAAAGCCTTCAAAGTTTGCAATGCTTAACCCAAAGTCATGGTTCAAAAACCGATACTCTAGTGCTTACCGACCTTTCAACAAGGAAGGAGGGGTTATATTTGCTGGTGATGAATATGGAGAAAAAGTGTGGTGGAAAGTGGACAAAGGAGCCATAGGGAAAACAATGGAGTGGGAGATAAGGGGTTGGATATGGTTAACATATTGGCCTAACAAACGTGTAACATTCTACAATGAAACTAGGAGGTTGGAGTTTCGAGAAATAGTCCATCTCGACGTTGCTTAGCCTTGCCTCAAGATCGTAGTTATGTGCAAACTATTTGTTTAAACGCGTGATTAGTTCCTTAATTGTAAGATAGAACTTAGAAGTGATCCTTTAATTAGTTTCTGCAGGTTGATATATGATCAATGGATACGAGTATATATTATTGTCAAACAGACTACTTTTAACAATTTATTTTAAATATGTATTCTTTATCATTGGCTTAATTAATTGTATGTCCATCCCATTAAATAGACTAATAGATTACTCCTAATTCCAGACTCAAATAGTATTATGAAAAAAAAAAAATTCATGTGCTAAAAAAGCTGCTATCTACGACATATGTTCAACAACGGTTACTTAAAAATGTCGTTATTTAACATTCAATGGCATTTTGGTAAATATGATATCATTTTAAAGTTGGGTTTTGTAAAATCGTTTTTGAATAATGTAAAATAAAAACGGTTTTTACGAAGTCGTTTTTGTTTGTGTTTAAATTTGAAATTTTTTAAAGAATTAAAAGCGATGTGTCCTTTCGTTTCGCATCCTCTCCTCTTCTCGATACGCCTCTCTCTCTCTCTCTCTCCTTATTCATGTGCGTGTTTAGCACATCCGTCGGTCTCCATTCTTCAATAAACAAAAACCAGAGAGAGGAAGAGAAGAAAGCCTTGATGGGAGAAATCAAGGAGGAGTGCACGAGCCTCGACAAGAGCGAGCAGGAGAAACAGTTGCATAGCAAGGTCTCGAAGGTGGCGCTATACTCGAGCGGGGAGAGCAAGGCAATCGCGAGTGCGTGCGAAACGGCGTCATCGCTTGGAAGCGTGGGCCCCGAAGTGTCGCATCTCGAGTGGGGGAGGTGGTACAAGCTCTGAGAACTCGAAGTCGCCACTAATGGGTTGTGCGAAGAGAACGTCATCGACGAAGGTGGCTACAGAATTGTGTACCATGGCTTGTTTCCCGATGGCACCAAGATTGCTGGAGACCTGGATCTTATTTGCCCAAAGGTATTTTTTATCATAGGCGTAGATGTTTTATTTCCCTATTTTGCTATTTCAAGAAATGAATATTCTTAAAGATATTTTGTGGTATTGTAATGAGGTATTTGGAGCACCTGGAGGCTCACATTATGCTCATTATCATTTGGTTGGAAGAAGGACGGTATGAAATTATTCCTTTGGTTGTTGATGTTCATGTTCTTTTAGATTAGGAAATTGTCAACAAGGAAAGAATAACATGCCGAATTTTATATTGTAATTAATTGGTTATGGCCTTGTTGGTTGTCCCATACAATGGAAGACTTGAAAAGATATTAATTGTTTTCATGAAAATATATAATATAGGAAGATGTGTAGCTAATGGTTGAAACAGGGCTTGATGCCTATAGATTTTCGATTTCATGGTCAAGATTGTTACCAAGTACTATAATATTGAACAAGCTCCCCTGCAAAATAAATTTGAGAACTCCTACCTTTTAGTTTTTGTAGCCTCCTATTTTTTCGGAAGCAGCTCTGGACTATTCTACAACTGCAGTTAAGAGATTGGAAATTACGTGTTTTTGGACATGGCTACCAAAAATCCACCCTTCAAGGTTTGTGGCATTTTCCTCTTTATACATTTCAAATCATGTACCTACCTACCTACCCATAAATGGTGCAAAGTTTATTGATAAATAAATAACTGAATAACTGTGTGAAATGAACTCTATTTTTCATATCTTGTAACTCCTTAATGGATGCTTTATTACATTCTTATAATAATTTCATGTTGCAATGTCTTTTCATGTAATTGATAACTACCCTATTTTGTTTTGCCTTTTTTTTTAAGTAATTGAAAAAGATAAAGCAATTAATGCAATCTGAGTTTGTTATCTTTCAATAGATAATTCTGGGCTCTTCTTCAAAGGCCCGTAGAGAGATTCTTGCTGAGATGGGATATGAGTTCACAGTAATGGTATGTGTTAGTGTTATAATGTAATTGCTTCAGTTTTGTTACCATTATTCATTAGTTTGATGGAAAGATTGAAAGAGCTTAGCTTTTAGACTGCAGACATTGATGAGAAAGGTATTAGGAGGGAAAAGCCAGAAGATTTGGTAATGGCATTAGTTGAGGCAAAGGTATCAATGTCTTCATTGGTTTCCTATTATTTATTATTTATTTTTTAATTATGTGGATACAAATCTTACAATCACTTCCTCTTAGGATGCTGTGGAATAATAACTATTTAAGAAATCTTACAATCACTTCCCTCAACCTTATTGGATAATTTCTCCCCATAATACATACATAAATAATATAAATCCCATTATATCTATTTTAGAGATGTTCACAAGTCAAAGCTCTATGCAGTTACATTAACAACATTGTTGATAGATTAAGTTGCAAATTTGGTTTATTGTTCTCCTATTTGGTAAATTGTAGTTGTAGTAATCCAATTTCCTAGGCTCTCCATATGATTTTGGGCATCTTTTTCATTTTTTGGGATGTAAAGGCTCCAAATACAAAAATTTTAAAAAAAATTAGCATTTCTACATCGGTTCTGGCATGATCGATGTAGAGATGCTCAGCATTATACATCGGTCTTTCAGTTGTGATCGATGTAGAATGTTTATCATTTTACATCGGTTATTCAACGACCGTCGTAGAAAACTTAGCATTCTACATCGATCCTGCAGTTGTGACCGTCATAGAATGCTAATTTTTCTACATCGGTCACAACTGAAGGACCGATGTAGAATACTGAGCATTCTAAGACGATTCCTGGCAACCGTCGTAGAATAAGTGATCACTTTTAACGTTGTCTCCTACGATGACAGTCGTAAATCGATGTAGATAGTCTCCTATAACCGATGTAGATTGTCTTTTTTCTAGTAGTGTAACTTTTACAATATGATTACTTTAAAAGTCATATCTAGTAATATATGTTGTCAAAATGAATCCAAATTTTTAAATATTAGCGCAAGTGAGTAAAAAAAATTAAGAAGTGCATTCCAAAAGGTAAAATCAAATGTATCCTTTTTGTTTTGAAACTAAAAAAAAATGAAATGTATATTGGTTCAATGATTCTTGCCTTCACGAAGAACTCTAACTCTACTAACATAATGAAAAGGTAGGTAGAGAGATGATATAATTAAAATTCATCAAATAATATCATAAATAGAGTTATTCACCTTCATTATAAAAGGAAGTTCTTGAGATGAAAATAATCATCTAACCTAAACAAGGAGATACCATTACCCAAGTGTGTGTGTGTGAGACAGAGAGAGATAGAGAATATTATGAAGGAACGAGTTTCTCATGTTTTTCTAGAAAACTTCTAATAGGGTTTGTTTTCCCAATAGTGATATCAAAGTTGGTTGGTGCACTCAAGTGACTAGTCAAACAAGTATTAAAGCAAGATGAAGCTAATATTGGATCAATGTATTGAAGTTTTCTTAGCGACGTAGAACTCAAGTGGTATGTCTTATTAGTGTAAGAAGAATATTCATGGTGAGTAGGTGTTTGTGAAGATGCTAGGATTGATGTTTGGAAATTTTAATTGAGAGAATTGAAGGGGTTATTAGGAAAATCAATATAATTTTCAAATACTAATATAAGCGAGGAGTGAAAAATCAAGAGGTGCATTTTTTGAAGTAATGAAATGTATTTTGACTCTTGAAGAATCTATTACTATAATGAAAAAGTAAGTAGAGAGATAGGATAATAGAAATCCACTAAATAATATTCATGAATGAGTCATTCACTATCACTATAAAAAAAATTATTGAGATAAGAATCATCATGCTCAAATAGGAATTCACAACCAAAGTGAGGGAAGAGGCTTGTAATAAAGAGTTTTTCAATTTTGTCTCTAAAACTTGTAATAAGATTTGTTTCCCAACAATATACTTCCCCTTGTCTCAAATATAAGAAAAATATGGCACATGATAAACCATAATTTGAGTGATATTTTATGTGAGTTTTTGTGCTATTTCATGTATTTTCTTAACAAAACTCATATTTGGACATTAGTTTTTACCTTACATAAGTACAATTGTTCAATCAAGTGAAAAAGTTGAAAAATGCATAAATTGATGAATATTTGATACTATTTTCACTTGACTACGACTGTGATACATTGACCACAGACGTGGTCAATCAAGAAGGTCATGGTCAATCATGAGGGTTTCTTCATTTCACAACATCTCAAGCTTCAACACCAAGATTCTGATAACGACCGTGGTGGATATCATCATGACCATAATGAGCTTAATTAAGGAAATTTTCTTTAGGAGTCTAATTAAAGTAATTATCTTTAGGAATCTAATCACAATATTTGTCTATAGTGCATCGAATTAAAGTGATTATCTTTTGAGATCATATTAGAATATTTATCTATAGTGCGTCTAATTAAAATAAATATGTTTAAGAGTCTATAAATAAGAAGTTGGAGTCTATACTTGGGAGATTTGAAATTCATTATACCTTTTATGAATAACAAGAGCTTTTGAGAGGAAAACTACACCGAGAACAATAGAGGTTCAAATCTGTAAGGGTTTCAATCTCTTTTATTTCTAATGGAATATTGTATGTTGTTTAGTTATTCTATGACCATAATTGGCTAAACCCCTTAAAACTCGGATTGTGATGTAGTTATACCCATGTACTCTAGTTCCTCTTTTTAATAAAGTTCTTCGATGTTATTTGGTTAATTGTATCTTTGTGTGTTTGTGATCATCTTCTTATAATTAACTGACCTATAGAATGATAGGGTTTATAAAGCTTGCATGACCAAACTGGCGGTATGAATCCCATTTTTACAAACTTTTCTGTTATTCATCCTTAATCCTAAATTAAATCACGAATGAACAATGCATGGTTGATTTAGGGGGAAGAGTATTCTTAGATCTTGACTCATAAGATGTTACTAAAATAAGAGGTAGTAGACAATTAATTGGTAACTGGGAGTTCTTAATTAAAATAAGAATTAGGGGAAAATGATACATATGAAATCATAATCAGAGTCACTTTTATTCATACATATCTCTTCTTTAAAATTGTTATTTGTCTGTAGTTTTATTTTCTAAACACAAACAATTTCCAACTCAATATAAAAATACAAAATTATTTAGTTTATGCAAATTAGATTATTTGGGAACTCAACTAGTCTCTAGAATATGATATCCAGACTTTCAAGTCCACTATTGCTATTGTATAGGGTATACTTGCCTTTAATGAGGACATATTTTATCCATCAACACACTAACTAAAAAAGTAATTTTTTTTCCAACTTACCTTTGATTGGAACTTGATATCAAGGATAAGAAAAATATATGAAAACTAAAACCTCAATTAAATAAAGGATATTTAAGAGATAGTAACATTAAATAAGATAAAGTTAGTTAAAATTTTCTTATATTAGAGACCAGAGGGAGTAATTTTTTATTACTTCACGGTATAAAAAAAATTATAAGATAAATAGTCATTTTTAATCCCTAAAAGTGTAGGGCACAGACAAATTTGTCCTTAAAAGATGAAAAATTAAAATTTAGTCTCTGGAAGTGTAAAAAGTACAACAAATTTATTCTTTCATTAACTTTCCTTCGTTAATGTTAATGGATCTGCCTACGTGGCACATTAGGACGAAAATATCAAAAAATGTTTGCTCATGTGGCCTTCATTGTTTGGCACTGTCTTTGTCGAGATTCTAATATGTGTTGGTGCGGATTGGGGGCCTTACCCTCCATTTCTCAGATCTGGAAATCACAACCTCCTTTTCTTAAACCAAAAAGAACACATTGGTGTCATCGACACTCTGCGACAACCACCCTCCGACGACATTGGTGTCATCACCGACCCTAATCTATTAAAACAATAAAAAAACCAATTTGAGATATGTACAAACAAAATGAAAAAAAAAATACAAATAAATAACAAGATCAAAACCCCAAGTCACCACTGTAGGTGTGACCATGATCATTCTCAGTTTGCTGCTCTCGCCGTCAACAATCACTGATGTTAAGCGCTTTTTCTCCTTGCACTAAGCCACCACTTCCTCATTTATCATCTCCAAATTTTGTAACCCTTAGTCGCTTGGTTTGTCAGTTATTTTTATCAAAACACTATCTACGCCAATAGCCTTAATCTCCTCATTATCCTTATCACAGATTTGAAACCTTTCCAACCTCTACCAACACCACCATACATATGAAACTCCCTACCAATTTCTTTAAGAACAAGCCCATAGCAAAGAAAAATCCAAGCTTCAAGCACTAGGTGATAAAAGGCCCGACAATAATGGTGATTGTGACTTCGTTGTGGTTTGCACAGTCCGGCCACACCCTCTATGTCGCTTCCATCCTTCGCTCCGACTACTTGGATCTTTGATTTTGGCTTTCGATTTTTGGTCTCATATTTTTGTTGTTTGGATTTTGGGTCTCGAATTATGTGTTATCCTCTATTTTGGGGTTTCAATTTTGGGTCTCAAATTTATGTTGTTTGGATTTTGATTGTTTGCAGATCCAATTATGGTTACAGGAGGAAGGAAGAGACACCGTAGATAACAACGATGTCATTTTGCAAAACCTAATTGACGATGAAGTCATATTTGTGTTGTTTATGTGAGGAGGGTGTTGTTGAAGTGAATGGGGTAATTGACGAGGGTGTAAGAGAAGATAGGTCGAAGCTTCAATTGACGTTTAATTAAGTACAAACTTTCTATTGTCAATTTCATCCTAATAGACACGCCGTCAACATAGGTGTCACGTAGTCACAATACTTAATATTAATGGGGAAGAATTAACGATGAAATAGTTCTATCACACTTTTTACACTTTGCGACTAAATTTTATTTTTCTTTCAAAGAAAAATTTGTTTTTACTTTACATTTTCAAGAATAAAAATAACTATTTATCCAAATTTATATTAATTATGTGGAAACTACTAAATTAGACTTTTTAAAACTATTTATTATTATTATTATGATGATGATAGTCGAAGAAACCTACCCTGCCTCGAGGGGAGGGTCCCACGTAAAAAGAGGAGGCAAGCACTAGTCACACACAGGCGCACGTTAGCGAGGAAATGTTCCTAGATTGAAACGGAGAAGGTAATTAGAGGGGCGGAAATCTCAAAGTGACACACCTCTTTCCTCCTTGGCTTAACTCAATTCAACTCAGCTATTCTCTCTTCTCTATAAGTTCCTCTCCTCCATTGTTTTTCCCTCCCATTCTTCCATTTCTGTTTTCTCCCATCCCTCTCGCGCGCTCTCTCTCCCATGGAATCCTCCGCTGCCATTCGATCTTTTCACTGTATCTCTCTCTCTTAATCTGTATCTGCATTTTTGTTATCAACGTGCTTTGCCGAGTGTGATCTCTGCTCTTGTGTTTGCGATTTCTGATCTCGCCGTCTCGCTTTTCTATTTTATTTGCTTTAATTTATGTGACATATATGAGGGGAAATCAAAATGATTGAGTATATACACTGTCTTGTTTTCTGTTTTATTTGCTTTAATTTACGTGATTTTTTACTTTCGAGCTAGAGAGACTGAAGTAATGGCGAAGAAGCTCGCTAGATTTTTGATTTTGTTACAAATATTTAATGTTTGTTGCGTTTAAGCTCTTTCCGCATTGTGTGATTTCTTGAAATTTCATTAGTTATATGAAATGTTATAATCATTTTGAATTGAATGCTCAACAACTTAGGATGGAGTTTCTGCTTCTGCTGATTTATTTGTACTTTTTTACGAGGAAATTGAAACGTGTCTACTGCAAAGGATTGTAGAATTTTTTATATATATATAGATTTGCACAGAACAATAACATTGAAACGTTTCATCCCGAAGCAACTAGTTGTATAAGCTTGCTTGACTTGTTCCTTATTTCTGAAATGTACGAAGCTTAATTTAGTCTACTCTGTATGCAAAAAGAGTTGAAGGATAACACCAAAGAAATTAACAGAAAAATGAGGTAGCTGTGCCAAGTTATTTTATGCTAATGCTAAGTGTTGCTTATTTATCAGAATCACGAGCATAACATTTTCATGAAGGCAATTGAATGTATCCTTCATGTTTCTACAAATATATAACCAAAGGATGCTCTGCAATCACCCAAGAGCATGTAATTGGCATTCTGTTGGGTCATATAGTAGGACACAAGGGACTGTTTTTTTTTTTTTCAAAAAAAATTATTATTTATCAACTTTGGTGATACCCATAGGCTGTATACTATTTTTTATTGGAAACACTTGTCAGAAATATTTGTCTTCTGTTGGTTATTGTTTTCTTTTCTTAATCTATTTCTGTTAAATAAAACAATAAGTTCTGTTCTTTTTCCCTGCCTTTTTTAAATAAGCTTACTTCTTTTTGGAAAGATTCTTAATGCCTTCTTAAAGGGTCAATTTTCATAAATCATAATACAATATTTTTGTAATACTTCAATGTTTTTTTATATTTTTAAAGGGGCAATTTTACCATTGCAACCAGATGCTTACTCATGACTCTTGGATTTCAGATCCCATAGGCACTATGTCCCATGTGCGAGCCTCCCTTGAGAAGCAGGCTGTAGTTCCCATTCATAATGCCGGATGGAACTCTAAAAGTAGGCTTTTCATCCAGCATTTGGCATATGGTCAGAAGCACATTAATTCCCACACGAAGGGGAAAAACACACTAATTTCATGTGGAAAAACAGCTGAAGCTATCAACGCATCCAAATCTGATGGTGGGTTATATTGATTGTGAAATGAATTATATCCTTATGTTTTTGTTCTATTTGGCTATTGTTTGAATGAGAAATGTCTGATACTATTATTTGTTCTTAGTGTAATTATCTGCTTAGTTATAAATTTTAAGTGGTTGTTTTTATTCTTAAGATTTTGAGATACATTAACAAGTTGCAAAATTTTTGGGCTGCAATTTCATATTTTTATATACATGATCAAAGATAATGTTCCTGAACCATTATCTACTTGTTGGAAAGAAAGAAGATAGAAGAAAATCCATGCAAACAAAAGATGTCATTTTTATTGTTTATCTGTTTATTTTTAAGGTATTGTGTTATTTACGTAGATACGTAATAGTAGGAAATCATTCTTCTCTGTTGCTAAAAATTATTATGGTAATTGAGAAAGTCTGTATGAAGGTTATATATATATATATATATATATATATATATATATATATATATATATATATATAGCTTTGTTATAGTTGGCTATTAGAATAGCTTCCCTTTAATAAATTTTACTTTAACATTCGTATTACTTTACCTAACAATTATTTATGATGGTGCAGCTTCTTCAGATAACACTCCACAAGGCTCATTGGAGAAAAAGCCTTTGCAAACTGCTACTTTTCCTAATGGATTTGAGGTCTATAGCTATTCTTTCCTTTTATTTACCTGCAAATCATATTTCTTATTAGTGAAAAATGATAGTTTGGTGGGAATTAGCAATAGTATACTCATGAATACAAATACCTTATGTTACCTATTAGAAGAAATAAATACAAGGTATTTGTTACTTATGATAGCTGGTTTTTATCCAAGACTGCATAATTGCATTTGTTAACAGCCATGTTTCAATGTGAATCTGATAAACCATTACTTATGTCTGGTTTGCTTATTATCAGGCTTTGGTATTAGAGGTCTGTGATGAGACTGAAATTGCTGAACTGAAAGTAAAGGTGAACTTCTTCTCTCTTGTTTACTGCTTATGTAAAACTTGAAGTGCAGTATTTTAAATATAATAACAAGGATGAAAAGAATCTCTGAGTGTATGTTTTAAAGCAAAATGTTATGTGGTAGGGTTCTTTTTGCAATTCGTAATTAGTGGCTGGATATGTCTATAGCCTGCCATATACTGTGTATTGAACTTATGTCAAAGGATGATTTTAATTCACTTAACATATACTGGTATTTATGTTTTTATCAAAATGGTAGCACATTGTAATTGAAACTTGAAAATGTGGTGCTTTTGTGCCTAATGTCCTATCTGAATATATAATTTTTCTTGGAATTCAAATTTGATCATAAAAAGTTGTGTCATCTCAGCTTTGTTTTTACACCAAATTGTGCTTAATAACTTTAATATAACTTCAAATCTGTAATTTCTGTCTGGTTCATCAAAAGAAGCATGCTTTTAGCTGGATGACCTTGTACACAAACTTATTTGGCTTATATATTGTTATAGGTTGGAGATTTTGAAATGCATATTAAGCGAAACATTGGAGCAACAAAGGTTCCTTTGTCTAACATTTCACCAACTACACCACCACCTATTCCAAGTAAACCTATGGATGAATCAGCACCCGGTAGCCTGCCACCTTCACCACCAAAATCATCTCCAGAAAAGAACAACCCATTTGCAAATGTTTCCAAAGAGAAATCACCAAGATTGGCAGCATTGGAGGCTTCTGGTACCAATACCTATGTCTTAGTATCATCTCCCACGGTATGTCATCCATCAATAATATATGTTTTAACTTCTGCTTTCACTCATTATCTGACTTGAGCTATGTAGATCACTAATCTTTCTTTCTCATTAGGTTGGCTTATTCCGAAGAGGTAGAACAGTGAAAGGGAAGAAGCAACCTCCTATCTGTAAAGAGGTACATGTGATATGCCTGTCAATATCCATAATTCACTTGATACTCCCTCCACTGGATTCTCATTATGAACTCCACCATTGGATTTTGGTGCATGTGTTTGCGGTTCACTAAGATTTTGCAGTGCTGAAACTAATTGTTTCTAGTTTAGAGCCCAACTATGCACTGTGAGCTGCCCCATGTAATACTGCATAACAATAGTTGCAGTCTATGCATCAGCCTGATTGCTTGTCGGCCTAGTCTCCTGATTTGACCTTGCTGACATGCATAAGTTGGCTTTTGAAATAAATTTAAGTATTTAACTGAAAAAACTGGATGCTATAAAAAAAGAAAAAGCTGACAATAATTAACAATGATATATTTTGGAACAAAAAGGAATATTTTGTAAACTTGTCAGTATAATATACTGTTAGACCAGGCCAGCAGGTTGAAATTGGGCTTAGTCAAAACAAATTCCCAAAGCCTTGGAAAGAGAAGAGAATCAACCCTGATGAGCAGAGAGTTGGTTTGGAGGGAATTGCCAGGTAGGTGCTTAGTTGGTGAGGATTGTGTTATATGGGAGGGGATATGGAGGAGGGGGTGTGCGCATTCTCTTGGGTAGCTCTTGGGTGAGAAAGTTCAGTCAATCTATAAGGGGCTTGGTCCTGTGTAGTGTTGAATGGTATGACACAATGACTAGTTGGCTTCTTCCTCTTTAGCTACTATAGTCTGCCCTGTGTTTTAGTGTTTTAATCATACTAGGTAGCCATTTCTTCCAAATTAGTGATAATTTATTGAGTCTATCAGATACAAATTAAATGTTCTTTGGTTCCCAAATATAGATTGACCTATATTTTTCTGCTGGTGTAGTTATTAATATATTTTGTAACATACGATTGCAGCATTAAGTTGTTTGAGGACCTCACTTTCATTGAACTGACTACAAATTATATATTCATTTCCTAATTGAATTCTAGGGTGATGTAATCAAAGAAGGGCAAGTCATAGGGTATTTGGATCAATTTGGCACTGGACTTCCTATTAAGGTGATCTGTCTCAGTTTCAGTAATTCTGGTTCCTTCCTAAATATTTACTACTTCTGACTAGTTTAATTTTTGGAATCTTGCAGTCTGATGTGGCTGGAGAAGTGTTGAAACTACTTGTTGAGGATGGAGGTATAATAATGTCTATTACCTGTTACAAAAATGCCTAGATTTATTGACATGGTACTAAAGTAATACAGGGCTTCTGGGGAAAGAGTGATGATAGCATACTAGCAGTGCTGTTCATCCAAAACTGAATTAGTTAATGCAATAGTGTGCCTCAGCAATAAAATATGGCAATCCTAATAATTCTAAATTCTAGTAGTTTTTATTTCAAGTATTTTGAAGCTTAGTTGCAAGGAACAAGCAAATTACTGGCAAGTGATAAGCATTAAAAATGAATTTTACCATCTTGGAACACTTAGTACTAGAGCATTTTCTGACCTGTACTTATGATACTCTAGTATCATGGATGCCTAATTGCTTTATGGCTAGCATGCTGTTATCATATTAAAACATGGGGATGTTGGGTTTGATTTGTTTAGTTTGAGCTCTGAAGCCTTGATACTCCAAAAATGGCAAAGTTTCGATGTTGTATTTGTATGCAACACCGATACGCATAAGATACTCGTGTAGTTATCCAATTCCAAAGAGTATCCTCTATTTGTTTTTCCAAAATTTTATTGACTGGTATGGTTGAGAACGGCTCCAGTACTTTGAATAGGAATAAAATTCACTACAGCTTTATCTTTTCCTATGTATCTTTAAAGTTATAGTAAATACTAAGCATTACTAGGCAATCATATAGATTCAATACTTCTTTTGAGTTTTGAGTAGGACAAATGATGCACATTTTGACACAAGTTAGGGGAAGATTTTGTAACATGTTGGAAAATAATACATTCTGGTATGAGTAATGGAAACATATATCACTGTTTATTTGTTTTTGTTTTTTGTTATTATCATAGGTATTGTTTTTGTGAATTATGATCATCGTTCACTGAGATAGTTATGTATTAGTGAACGATAATCCATGTCTCTTAATAAATATTATGCATTTGTATAAAGTATGTATGTCTCTATCTATCTATTTGTCTGTGTGTGTGTGCATTTGTGTTAATGCATCTGAGTTGCATTGTATCTTGAATTTTAAGAATTTCCTGTATGCCCTGAATTTGGGTTGTACCAAGTATCTAGGCTTCATAGAGTTTGAGAAAACATTTTTTGCTTTCATTTCTTGTTTTCTCTTATAATTAGAAAAATATCTTAAAACAGAAAACAAAGTGGAAAATAATATGACTTGGTTGTAATTATTAGTGTCAAGCTTATAAGAATCTTGGATCCATACTCATTTAATCATCATACCAGACAGTGCGGATCTTGAATCCTGTATACCTTTTTATCTGATTTGCTAAATGATGGAAGGTAACAGGATATTCATGATAGATTAATTTTGCTCATTGTAATTTACAGTATATCGGTTTTCTAGTTAGTCCTGACTATTGACTGAATGGAAAAATATTGTTTAGCTCTTAAGGTCTTAATTTCTGCTATGCCTTTTTATTGATTTATTGATTGCGAATTCCGTCCTTTTGCAATATTTAAACCTATTTTGGCGCATCAATGATGGCAGTTACACTCATCCATAGCTGTGATGAATTTCTTACTATTTTTTGTTTGCGAATTACAGAGCCTGTTGGTTATGGAGACCCTCTTATTGCTGTGTTGCCATCTTTTCATGACATCAAGTGAGATAGCCTTTTCCTGTTAATGATTAATCATGCGGCATTTTTTTTATTAGGGGAGCTATTCGCGTATTCGCAAAAGTTTTTAATAGGTTACAAATAAATGTGACTAAATATTTGGTACGGAGGTTCCTTATTGAAAATCATACTTTGTATACCAATTGCTTAAATTGTACCGGATAAGCTATTCTGAGACCGCCTCATTATGTATCTTACTTGCTGGAGTTTGATTACTAGCTTGTCCTTTTATTTTATTTATTTTCTCCCAAAACTATATTGCAGAACTTGTTTTTGAGATTTGGAACCAGAAATAGAAACATTGCACTATTGCAGTGCTAGAATATATAGAAATACTGTATTCTCAACAAAATTATGATCTAATAATCATTACTTATCACCAGATTGTAGCAAATTCTTAGAGTTTCCAATCTATTCAGTCACATTCCCATATGGTAAGGGCAGATTGTGATGAATCATGTTTTAAGGCTAAACCATGAGAAAGTGAGAAACCATTGTATCCCAGAAAAGGGCATGTGAAATCTGTTTGTCCCTGCCCACATTTTATTTTATAACGCAAATCTTGACCCATCAAACTAGGTAGTCAAACATGATTATTACATGTAGCAAGATATTTGATGTGTGATTTAAAACTTGAGTCTCACTATCAAACGTGGATATAATTTGAAGTTTCTCTTACTAACTTTGCATTAAAGCAAAATTCATAAGTTGAAAAGGTTTGATAAGATTGATCATGAACTTGGGGACCGAAAGGAAAATGATACATATATTATTGCTCAAATTTAGTTAATCCTAATTTTGATACGAACTTTAAATTTTAAATGTTGATTCAAATAAATTATTTGATGCCTTTTTCACCTTAATTTTTAAATTTTTTTATTCCTTTAGGCTATGTTTGACACATCATTTTATCTAATTTTTAATATTTTTTATCAATTGAAAAAATTGTTTAATTATTCGGTAAACAAGTTTTTTAGTAGTTTTTATCATTTTTTGAAATATTATTTGAAGTAGTATTTTTTAAAACGTTAATTTCTAACTTTTATATTGTATTCTTTTTTATCCATAAAGTATTTATTAAATTTTCTTATTATCCTTTTTAAATATAACATGATTTCATTATTTATTTTTTCACTCATTCCTCTCACAAATTTTTTATATTATACTATTTGTTTTAATCAATGTACTATTTATAATAATTTCAACATTATACTTCACAAAATTGATAATGATAAATATAAAAAAAATATTATTTTTTGAATATTTTTTACATTAAATGATTTATTTAACTATTATGCTAATTCATATAATAAAAGTATAATGTCTACTTAATTGTATGTTTTTTTAACTTTATTTTAAACTTGGTTTAAAATATTTTAAGACATTATATAAGATTAATAGTATAATACATAATATGAAAAATGTAATAACTGAAACTAAAAATGTAATGAAAAAAATAATTTACCTGTGGATAAAAAATTATAAAAGTTTAAAATTATTAAATATAAAATTATAATACATCAAAATATATTTTTATCCATAAAATGACATTGAAATTTATATAAATATATTATTCTACTCGGACTCGATAACTTTTGTATTTGGTGGTCGATCAAGTCAGCTACTGATATCCTAAATATCTGGGAGATTTAAATAAGGCAAAATGGAAAATTTATCCCTTAGTCATAAGATAAAAATATAATCCTAATACCAAAAAATATAAGATTGAGATTAGATAATTCAATCTCTCCCTATATAAGAGACGATTGAGACTTAGGTAAAACATTTTGATTTCAACTCATACATTATTACTCATATATCTCTCTACGCCTCTAACTTGAGCATCAAAGTGTCTTTACAGGTACCTTCCCATCGCAATTCATGGAGAGGCTTATGAAAGAGCACCATCGTGAGCAGGTCTTGTTGAATATGGTAAGAACATTTGGCGTCCACCGTGAGACCAAGGAAAAATTTTCCTTCAACCACATCATCATCATTAATGGTGACAAACAACGACAACACCTCCACAGGCAACCAAAGACCACCACTGGGGTAGGTGGCCAACTTGTTTGGCATGCCAGCCATGAGAATCCTTGAAAATGAGAGCCCAACAACAATGGTGAAAATCTTGTGTCAGGTGCCTGGTGAACATTCCTTGATCGTTGCCTTGCAAAGGGAGATGAATGGCATGTAGTAGCAGAATGCCCAAGAGATGCAGGACCTCCGAAGGGAGAACATCGCCCTTAGAGAATAGTACCAAAAGATTCAGGAA
The DNA here is from genome assembly GCF_000004515.6 of Glycine max. Lineage (NCBI taxonomy): Eukaryota > Viridiplantae > Streptophyta > Magnoliopsida > Fabales > Fabaceae > Glycine > Glycine max. The sequence goes on from NC_038247.2 coordinate 37,796,885, forward strand.
GACAACAACGTGCACTCGGTCTCTGCAACCAGCACCCATCAAACTCATCTGCCAGAGACCGATGAAGTTGACATGACATGGAGGGAACAAACTTCATCAGTCACTCAATAGGTGCATAGGGTGGAGAATCAACTCCATCCTTTCATTGATGGCATCATGGAGACACGGTTACCACCCAAGTGGAAGATGCTAATGGTAAATAGTTACGATAGACTCTCGAACCTAGATGAACATGTAGATGCATTTGCCACCCAGATGAATCTGTTCACTAACGACGATGCCATCATGTGCCGAGTATTCCCGACAATCCTAAAGGGAGCAGCACTTTGTTGGTACACTCGTTTATCGAGAAATTCAATTAGACTAAACTTATGTTTGGCTCATTGATAAAAAAATCAAAACTCGCGGACGTCTAAACTAAAGACCACTATGCGTAGTTAGCTCAAACCACGAATGACTTAACTAAAAATTTGGTTGTGAAAAAGACCAAAAGATCCAGTTACTTGGCTAAATCAAAAGATTGAGTTACTTGGCTAAATCCAAAGACCGACACTAGCAGTCGACTTAGACCACAAACAACTTGGCTAAATTTGTGGCTGTGAAAAAGACCAAAAAATCGAGTTACTTGACTAAATCCAAAGATCGACACTAGCAGGCAACTCAAAACAGAATTTTTTTACTTTTATAAGCTCTTCCAGCTAACTCTAGAGCTTAGGGGCATATGTTGTACTTGAACTCGATAACCCTTATACTCGGTGGTGGGCCGAGTTGACTACTCAGATCCTGAATATCTAAGATTTAAATAAGGTAAGAGAGAAACATTATCCCTTAATCATAAGATAAAGATATAATCCTAATACCATAAAGTATCTTTTATTAGAAGAAAGATAAAATAATTACCTTATATTTTCCTATTTTCATTATCTGAAAAGAAAATATTAAGATTAGATAATTTAATCTCTCCTCATATAAGAAACCATTGAGACTCAGGTTAAACATTCTAATTTTAACTCACATACTATTGCTTGCATACCTCTTTATGCCTCTAACCTGAGCGTGAGGTGTCTTTGCAGGTACTCCCACCACAGTTAATGAAGAGACTCACAAAGGAGTACCACCGTAAACATATCTTGTCAAATCTAGTAAAAACATATATCTATTTTTTATATTTTACATTTTTCAACTATTTCAGTAGACAATTCTACCGAATTCTTATAATTTAATACGTTAACTTAAAAGCTTTCCGCTATCAACTAATTTTACCAAAAATAGTGTTAATTTATTTTATATAATAAAATAAAATTCACATGATTAACAATAAAGACATCTTCTATTATATTTTTTTCTTGAAATAAATGATAATATTTCATCATTATTTGACAATAATGATATTTTTATCTCTTATATATTATTTTGTTTTAAAAATTCTCTAAATTTAAAAATATTCATAACACTTACGATTTCTTTATATCAACAAAGAGAAATGTATATATAAATTATAGGTAAAGAGGTACCCAAACTCATATACATCCAAAGTACATTAAACACCCCCACCAAGCATGTTAGTAGCCATAAGTTATATTGTATTTAGCTGTATAAATGACAAATAAATGCTGCATAGCCAGTGCTACTAAGAAAACCAGCCAGTGAGAATGTGCACCTAAGACCGTAAAAGTGTAAATCCCTACCCGACCATTATTATTTTATGGGAACTACCGTTACTAACCCACGGAAAAATTGTTGTTTATAATTAAATCATTACTAAGTTACAATAAATCAAATATTACTTTAAGTTAAAAATATAGTCAATTTATACTCCAGATGGTCAATCACTTCATTTGGTTAATCTGGTATAACTTTTTTTTTTTTTTTTACTGAATTTGGTTTTAGACGGTGTCGTATACTTGATTTGTATATATTTTTTATTTTTACTTTTGCCCCTTAAATATAATCAAATTACAATAGAAGCCTTGTATAGGCAATTAGGCATATACGGATATTGGATTGGCACCTGTGTCACATCTGACTCAGATGAATTTTATCTTACATGAAAATTCCAAAAGAATGGAAGATATGGTAAGGGATAATAAATCCACTTGGCGCCGTATCTGTAACTGTATGGACACGAATGCTTCACGTAGAGCTCTAAATTTGAGACCTTATATATACTTTCAATATTATTTATTTTTTTTGCGACCACGAAAAGTAGGAATTTATTATTGAACGCAGAAAAGGAATGTTGTATATTTTTATATTTTAAATCTAGGATTTTATGAGAGGCAAAAATACGAAGAATCTCTCCATATGTTTTCTGATACACTTTCTCTGTTATATTTTTTTAATAATAATTAAAATTTATTAAAACAATTAATTTATATGGAAATATCATTAAATAAAATATGAAAATTCACAAAAAATATAAGTTTAATAAATTTAAATTAATAAAAAAATATTTTTAAAATAATGTTAAAGAATTAGAATATATTAGTAGTATCTTTTCTAAAAGCACATGAATTCCACCTAAAAAATTGATAACTTTTAATATCACGAACTAAAATTAATACTTTTCTTTTTCGAAAGATATCATTGTCTTTTTTATTTCTTAAATATTTCATCATGAGTTGAATCTATAACCTATGTTATTCGTGTTTTCTGAAACAAATTTTAATACCTCAAAAAGATTATTTATCTTTTGACTTGGGATATCCTTGATTGGGAATAAAAACATGTCTTCTTTATTAATTTAGTATTTAATCATGTTCAATTGAAATTGTCTAGGAAGAAAAGAATATTTGAAAGAAAAAACTTTTCCAAAATACACAATAATAATTTTATATAAAAAAATACATAATGATTAATACAATCTTGTAAGGCTGAAATAAATGTTACATGTTTTGTGTGGCAGAAAGAAAGTTGAAAAAGTGATCTGAGAAAACTTAAACCTTTGCGGTTGATGACAAGCCCTGATTCAAGCGAAACTAATGAAGCCCCACACTACGGCTTCTTCTTTCGCCACTAGTCTCCCGCACGTGCCTTGCTTCCGCGGCACCACTGCCGCACGTGCCACTCCATCGGAGCCTCATCATGACTCCGCCGGAGGCCTCGAATTCCGACGCGTCTCGACATCCAAACGCCGCCTCATCAACCTCTCCGTCCGCCACGCTAGTCGCGTCACCGCGGCGTCGAATCCCGGCGGTTCCGACGGCGATGGTGACACTCGAGCTCGGAGCTGCCGGCGCGGCGTGCTGATGACGCCGTTCTTAGTCGCCGGCGCGTCAATCCTGCTCTCGGCGGCGACGGCGACGGCGAGAGCGGATGAGAAGGCGGCGGAATCGGCTCCGGCTCCGGCGGCGCCGGAGGAGCCGCCGAAGAAGAAAGAAGAGGAGGAAGTGATAACGTCGAGGATTTACGACGCGACGGTGATAGGAGAACCGTTGGCGATAGGGAAAGAGAAAGGAAAAATATGGGAGAAGTTGATGAATGCTCGAGTGGTATATTTAGGTGAAGCAGAGCAAGTTCCGGTTCGAGACGATAGGGAATTGGAGCTTGAGATTGTGAAGAATTTGCATAGGCGCTGTTTGGTGAAGGAAAAACGATTGTCTCTGGCTCTTGAAGTTTTCCCCGCTAATCTTCAGGAACCGCTCAATCAGTATATGGATAAGAAGTATAACAATGCCTTTCAAATTCTGATTAATGCTTAGCCTCTTGCATCAACCTACTTGTTAAACCTCTTCAAATTCGATTTTAACATAAAACTTTTAAATGTTGTTGATATTGCGGCAAATCGCGAACATTGATGATGCCAATCGCGGTCGCGGCCAATTTAAAAACCTTGATGTTGCCGCCCAAATCACGGTCACATACCGATTTTAAAACCGTATGACATCAATAAAACGTGATTTTGCCCGCAACATTAAGTTTATTCAAGTGTCTACAACCGCAATTGTGGCCGTAGAAAGTCATGTTAGCTAAATTAACAAAATTTCAATCAACAATTATAGAAGAGAGAACTTTTTGTTGGCAACCAATTTCTGTCTGGCAATCTTTTTTCTGGCTCACTATTTTCTGTTAAACTCTGCAGTTCTATTGTCTTAGTCAGAATTACTTTCCACAATTCTGCATTACTTGTACTGAAACTTGACTTTCATGGCAGGATAGACGGAGACACCTTGAAGTCTTACACGCTACATTGGCCGCCTCAAAGATGGCAAGAGTATGAACCTATTCTGAGCTACTGTCACGAAAATGGAATTCGTCTTGTTGCTTGTGGTACACCACTGAAGGTATGCATAAATTTCATCCAAACTAATGTTGATCTTTCAAATGTTTATTTTGTCTCTGAAAATTATGGTTGTGGCTATAATTAGGAGCAAGGGGAAAATGTTAGTGTAGTAGATACTTTTGGTACTTGCCAAATTAACTTACAATAGGTGCAAAAGGTAGGTTCTGTAAAAAGTTGCCCTTAAGGATTTTGATTGTGTTAGGCCTAGAAAAATCTAATCTACAAAGGACAGACCCTGAGTTGGAAATAAACTCATAATCCTCAAAGATTCCCTCCCATATTAAACTAAAAGTTAAACAAAACATTTAAAAAAAATTGAGGATATGATTATGAAAAGTTGCCTCAAGTGGTTTGATCATGTCAAGATATGAGAAGGAAATATAATCTGTTAAAAAGGGTAGAGGGCAACCCGAGAAACTTTATTGCAATTTTTGGTTTTTGATAGAGCTAAAAGTTTTCAATTGATCCATCTAGCAAACTCCACCTTGTAGGATTAGGCTCAGTTCTTGTATTGTTAGGTCAAGACACATAAAGATGACAATTAATACTTGAACTTTTCTCATCAACAGATCTTAAGAACTGTCCAAGCAGAAGGAATTCGTGGGCTTACAAAGGATGAACGTAAACTATATGCACCTCCAGCTGGTTCAGGCTTCATATCTGGCTTTACGTCTATCTCACGCAGATCTTCAGTTGATAGTACTCAAAATTTGTCTATTCCTTTTGGTCCAAGCTCATACCTTTCTGCACAAGCTAGAGTAGTTGATGAGTATTCTATGTCCCAGATTATCTTGCAAAATGTGCTTGATGGAGGGGTCACTGGTATGTTAATAGTTGTGACTGGTGCAAGCCATGTTACATATGGATCTAGAGGAACTGGAGTGCCAGCAAGAATTTCAGGAAAAATACAAAAGAAAAACCAAGCAGTTATATTACTTGACCCTGAAAGACAATTCATTCGCAGAGAAGGAGAAGTTCCTGTTGCTGATTTTTTGTGGTATTCTGCTGCCAGACCCTGTAGTAGAAATTGCTTTGACCGTGCTGAGATTGCTCGGGTTATGAATGCTGCTGGGCAGAGGAGAGATGCCCTCCCACAGGTAAGCCAACAATTACAGTTACTAATTTGCTTGACTGTTACTCTTCTTGCTCCTTAGACCCTCCTTCCAATTTTTAGCCCTTTTTGTCCTCTCATTCCTAGTGGGATAAGACTTTGTTGTTGTTATGCTACTAGGTGTCTTGTGTCAGTACCTATTATTTTTTATTTTTTTTTGTATGAAATTAACTTTGGCATTTCAGGAGCATTTTAGAGCCCACTTGTTTCAACCTTTTTCATGAAAAATCACTTCTAAAATTTCTTAGTGTGTTTGTTCATTTTTTTTAATAATAAATCAGAATCTATCTATATGATTATTTTCAGAAGCTACTTTGAGTATTAGCTGAAAAAAAGTCAAAATTATAAGTACTTTTTTATAATAAAAAGTATATTTTATAATTATTGTAATGAAATAAAATAACTACATAAAATATGTAAAGGAAAGTACTTTTTTTAAAAGCTTAAACAAATGGGTCCTTATCTCTTTAATTGATATCTCTGTTTTGCATTTTATTGATTGACATAAATTATGCAGCTCAACCTACTGCTGTGGGGGATTTCAATTGAATGTTTACAATTTTGTAGTGCTGTCTTTGTGCTATCTTTATTTTCCTTTAAATTCATATTCCTTTTGAGGTCAGATTCATTGCACAGAAATATATAATTTAAGGACTTAAAAACTTTCCAATGGGTGAATTGTGATAATGAGGTCTTTATTTCTGTTTTCTTTCTCCTAAAATAAAGTACCTCTATTCTATAATTTGGCATGCATTAGTTGCATACTTGCATTTGATGATTAGGTAGTTAGTGTGTTTCTACTTTCTAGTTCTTTTTCCTAGGCATCTGTTTACTCTTTTATGTGCATGCCCTAGACAGGATACTGTGTGCCGATATTGGTTGTAAACATAGGAAATATTTTCCTTTCTATTTCAGGATCTTCAAAAGGGAATTGATCTTGGTTTAGTATCACCAGAGGTATTGCAGAACTTCTTTGATCTAGAGCAGTATCCTCTGATTTCAGAACTCACTCACCGTTTCCAGGTAATTTTTTATTTGAAAACGAAACCTTTATTCTGCTTTTAATCGAGATAATTTCATCACTTTGTTCCCTTCATATTCTTACCTATCCATCTGGTTCTTTTAATACAGGGATTCAGGGAAAGATTGTTGGCAGATCCCAAATTCTTGCACAGATTAGCCATAGAAGAAGCTATATCGATAACAACTACATTATTGGCACAGTATGAAAAGAGGAAAGAAAACTTTTTCCAAGAGATTGACTATGTTATTACGGACACCGTCAGAGGATCAGTTGTTGATTTCTTTACAGTGTGGCTTCCTGCACCAACTTTGTCATTCCTTTCATATGCTGATGAGATGAAAGCACCCGACAACATTGGTTCTCTAATGGGACTTCTTGGCTCCATCCCGGACAATGCATTTCAAAAGAATCCGGCAGGGATAAACTGGAATCTCAATCATAGGATTGCATCAGTTGTATTTGGTGGTTTAAAACTTGCTAGTGTGGGATTTATTTCAAGCATAGGAGCTGTCGCTTCATCAAATTCTCTATATGCAATTCGTAAAGTCTTTAATCCAGCAGTTGTCACTGAACAACGGATTATGAGGTCACCAATACTCAAAACTGCAGTTATATATGCATGCTTTCTTGGAATATCAGCAAATCTCCGTTATCAGGTATGTAGAGAACTTGTCTGTTGCATAAAGTTTTCTTTGTAACTAATATGTAACAATAGACATTATGGAAGATTGAACCTAGTTTCTGTAGGAAATGAAGGCTTCTATATTGTCAGGTTGATGGTTTATGTTTCAATACTCAATAGTTGATTATGTGATGTCTTGAATTTTTTCCTATATATATTAAAACCGGACAGAGAAATACAATTTGGAAATTCATGTAGACATTTTGAAAGCAGGACTTGACCAGCTGTGTCTTGAATAACTAGTTGTATACTATGTTTTTCTTACCACTTAGGCATTGCTTGAAGTAGATGGTGGGTAGCAAGCATAATAGAAAAGATTGGACAGTAATGTGGTATGCTTTTGGATCCTCTACAATCTATTTTGTTCAAATAAAGGGAGTAGAGGGGAGGAACACCTGGTGTGGTTCACAGGGAAATAAAAGAGAAAATATATATATATATATATATATATATATATATATATATATATATATTATTTTTTTTTATTATATCCTCATAATAGGATAAATCATTAAGGATAGTTTAGTCTAATTAGTGTAAAACTTTCTCCTCTCCCAAATTCTCCTCTCCAAATTGATAGGGGGATTTTACTCCCCTCCTTTCTCCCTTTCCTTCCAAATCTTTGCCCTCCTTCCCCTCCATTATTTTCCAACCAAATATTATGTTAATAAACCCTGGATGCCATTAAAAGTAATAGTGAAAAAAAATACTCAGTTCAATAATATCTATTATATCTGATTTTGTAATTTTCTTGCCCTTTCTACTTCATCTGCACTTCGCTGAATAATTATTTGAGGCTCTTTCTTTTTTAAAATTGGATTTTGATTCTTCTGTGACTACGTCTTTGGTTATATCATATTCAATAAATATGCATCCATAATGTCTGTTCTTTTGTATTAATACGGAAATTATAATATTTTGTTGAGCAGATAATTGCTGGGGTAGTGGAGCATCGGCTTTCTGAACAGTTTGCTTCTCAAACATTCTTTGTAAATATGCTTTCTTTTGTAGCACGGACAGTAAATTCGTATTGGGGAACCCAGGTCAGTTTTTTTATTTTTTATTATCTTCTATCTGCTTTTGTTCAGTTTCAATGCTCAATGTTAACAATCTCTTCAGTAAGCGGATTTCATTTACTTATGATTGAACACTACAATCGGTTATCTTAACATCTAATATTTAACATGTGGCTTTTAATGCACGGCCATGTCAGCACATTTATTGAACATTGGATGTTAAGTTAATTGATAGACCAAAATTGCATGATTAAAATAATTAGAGATCAAAATTGTGGAAAAAACAATAGAGGGACAAAATTTGTGATACTGAAAAAGTAAGAAGACCAAAAGTATAATTAAGCCAAAAAATATAGAGCATTTTATGAAAAGTACAACATGTAATGCATTACTTTTCATTTAATACATTTTATTTTTTTCGCTTAACAAGAGTCTTAAGGAATCTCATTAGCATTTCTAATAAGGTCTTGAGGAATTAATAATAGAGTTTTTTTTATTAGAAATTTGACTATATTATCCTCTTCCACCGTTATTGCTCTTTCATTTTAGTTAGTGAAACACCAAAAGACAAAAAAGCAATGTCGTCTCTATGTTCTAAAGTGACATAATTTGAAACAGACTAAAACCTCAAGAATCAAGAGTAGCAATTGTTTTAAAACCAATGGAGTATAATTCAGTTTTATGTGAATTATTCATCTGCACATAAATTTCAAAATTTGACTAGTATAATTCTGTTTTAAAATTTGTTATTTTCGTGAATTGCTGCAGCAATGGATTGACCTAGCGCGCTTTACTGGCCTACAAGTTAGAAAGACAGAGTCACCAACATCAGATACTCCGAATCCTGCTGCAATTTTGTGCAATGAAACAGAAGAAGCCAGCATTGATGAGATAGAAAAATAAATGCGGTGAAATTAGGTTGCAACATTTTTTTTTTCTTGGTAATTTTGTATTATTCTTGAAAAGCTGGTAAAATAGGCACAAAGGAATAGGTTCTGGTTTTCATCACAATCTGGTTTTCTTGGTAATTTTATACTATTCTTGTATACGTTTTTGATATTTCCCATTTCATAGTTTGGTGAATGTAATATTTTTATTTTTAAATGTAAGTGGAATAAATAGAGGTGTCTCAAATCGAAACCAACGCAAGTACTCTTGGCTTTAAGGGATATATATCTCTTGGTAAGTCTTGTTAAAAATGATATAAGAAATCAGCAGTTGTACATCTTATATAGTATTAGCAATTTATCATGGAACAATGAACTTTCTATAGATTTGCAGTAACATTTGGTTAAAAGTTTTACATTATTTCTCTATAATCCAAAAGATGCTCTGTAGATACATTGATTGAAAAGAGGTTCATGTCAAGACCCCACAGGATCACTTAGTACTTGGTAGTGTACTGATTTATTTATTTGGAAATGAAGAGGTAGTTGAGATTTGGCTTGAAATTAAGGGAATCCATTCAGAGAACCAAACTGGACTTAAATGGTTTTAGGCATTGGCGGCTAAATATATATATATATATATATATATATATATATATATATATATATATATATATATATATATATAACTTTGTGAAATTACAAATAATATGCTCGGGATAAGAACCCGGGAACATTTTTATCGCAAGCGATTGAACATAAACCAGTCTCTTTGGTTTGTTGTTTGAACTTCAATTTGGTACTAGAAAACCGAAATGTGAGTAATTTATGATTGGAACTACAGGAGGAATTTGATAATTAAAGAAAATATCTTATAAAATATATATGCATCAACTTTCGGTTCTTTTATGACCCTGCTCCCCATTCGACCTTTGTATCATCAGCGTTTCTTTGACTTTGTAAAAGGCATGTTCAAGGTTTTCCAACTGCATATTTTTCACAATTCACAATTCATGAGTCTATCTTGAGGTACTTGGTTTAATGCTTTAAAAAGGAATTTAAAAGTAAATAAGCATTTCGCTGGTAGTTCCATTACCTCTTGTCTGGCGAATCTGTTATACACGAATAATCCACTGTACAAATCAAAACTATTTCTCATCATAGTCTCCTTCTGCAAGTAACTTTCCATATGTTACATAACCACATATAAAGGAAAACTTTTAGAGGAACTGGGGGAAATGTTGACAACTCTTTACCAATTTAACAAGTGTCTCAAAGCCCTTAGTGTCAATAGGTGTGGATTGAATATCCATTTCTCCCAATGTCCTGATCAAGAAGCAGCCAAAAGTTGCATCTAGTGAGCATTTACATTAGTGCTTTTCTATTCGTTTATTAGATATTAAGGAGGCTGCATACCTGCCAATTGTGTGTGTGATAAATTGGCTCTTAGCAGCCGCTCTGTCATGTTCCTCACAGGACATCTGTACCATCTTGCAACCCTGCTTAATACAAAAGTAACAAAACACAGTGAAATAGATCTACCAGGGATGAGTCATAAATGTAAGGCATTCATAACTGAATTTTGTGATTCTTTTGTAAACCCAAGCAACAATGGTCTAAACTTATGAAGAATCTATTCGAGCTCGCTCCAGGGGAGAATTTAAGATTGAATTGTATACTAAACATTTATTTTCAGTAATGACCCTGAGGTTCTATAACCTTGGCTGTAGGATCGTATGGTTAGATTCTTTCAATTTGGACTTTAACCTAATTTAATCTCACTTGACTTAGGATATGAGATTTGCTCCCCAAGTATATACACTACTTTAGTCTTAACTATAGTCGATAATACACCCCTTCACGACTAGTATTATTGGATTTGGTAGTAAGATAAGTGATCTGTTGATAAGCCTTGATACAATCTTAGATTTGAATTTAGGCATAATTTAATCTCATAAACCAACTTTAAGGTAAGGTGATGGTTGTTTCTATTTATATACACTATTTTGACCATTTTGTCTCTAATAGATGTGAGACTGATACTTATATTTTTCCCAATATAGATATCATATATCTTGATTTATCAAATGCAAACTCAACGTCTAACGTTACTTAGCTTCCACCCTCTCTGTTTCTTCCGTCTTGATTAACACAATTTACCTGGCCCAATGAAAAAAATGTTTCTTTCTTCTTTCGTCATTGACGGGTATTGACAATATTGGACCTGTTTGGATATAGGCTAAAAGTTCTTTTTGATAACTTCTAAAAATTTCTCTATCCGAAAAAATTCTATATTTTCAGTAAGAAAATTCTTAAAAACACTTATACCTTATTCAAACAGGCCTAAAGGCATTTAACCTACCTCAGTAGCAAAGATTTGGATGAAACTAGAGCAAGTAGCTTCGTCTCTTATCCGAACTTTGTCATACATGAAAGTGTGATCTGTCCATCCATTATTGGCAGTCTGAGGACCAAACATTGGGTGCGTGCAGAGTATGTCTGAATCCTCTGGCAACTCTCGTAGTAGAAGCTCTCTTGGGTGCTCTTTCACAGAAAGAACATCAACAAAGAGCGTTGGTCGCTTCAGGGAAGTGAGTGGCATTGACCCTACAACCTCGGATAGCGATAATATCGATGTGCACAACACTATAACATCTATGTCTGCGGCGAGGAATGCGCTGACATCCCTGTGCAATGTTTGAAATATGGATCATGGAATGTCTAAGAATTTGCCTTTAGACATAACTTCACAAGATAGACTTGTTCTTTACTTATATACATTTTTTTTATTATATTACTGGTCGATTGTATGTGATGGATCAAGTATATATGTATTCATGCATGGTATGGTTTGGTTTGGTTTGATTTACCTGAAAAAATGGATCCCCATTTGGAGACAAAGTTGAGAGTAATCAGATCGAGAAGTTGCTGTGAGAGTGTGGCCTTGTTTAATCATTGTCTTGGCCAGAAACTGGCCAAAGTTGCCGAATCCAACAATGCCAATTTTGAGGCTTTGGGAAGAGGATGAGGTTGACATGGTTGTCATAGTTTCAGGAAAACAACAGTATCAGAGGATTTTCGCTGCTCAATTAGGTTGAAACTTGAAAGTAACGAGGCCTATTTAATGCTGCTCTGTCCATTGCCATACACGCTTGCGTCAGGTTCAAGGCTTAGGTTACTAGTAATTTAATAGTTTGTCTATTCGTTTATTTTTTTTATTTGTACTTTAAAGCTCCAACTCAGGAACTTTAAATATAGCATCTTAATTCTTATGATTCCTCCTCACACTTTTCTTGTTTTAGAAAAAGAAAAGGGAAAAAAATACAATTATCTTCTACGATATTTACATGAACAGACACGGAAGCCTAATAATATTCAGCAAAAAAAATGAACAGAACAGGAATAATTGCCGTAAAATTTTCACTAAAGTATGTATAAAAAATGTACTTTAAAAATAAAAATGGTAATTAGAGAAGAAGTAAATACGTTTTTGAAAGAGTAAATTACTACTCCCTCTGTACAAAATAATTGAACAGAACAGGAATATTTTGATTGTTGAAAGTGTAACGCATTAGTAACTTTTACACAATATTTCTTTGGTCTCATTACAATTTGAGAAAAAAAAAATATTATTAAGACCAGATAATAAAATCTATAAATGCATTAATAAGATTAATTTTATAAAATTGATATTTTTTTCATTTATTTATTTATTTTTTAGTCTCTATAAAATAATTTAAGAAGATAATCATTTTAGTAGTTCCCAACAATGGTTTCTTAATCTCTAACTTCTTCTAAAAGCTAATCAAAGTGATGCGTAACTTAAATTTGTTCTTAAAGCTTAATGAACGAAAGGTAACGAGGATAGGACGATATTAATTATAAGTTAATTATTAAAACAGGATTACTTATGAAATATTTTTACCAAATTAAGGAAGTATTGCCACTTCGCTATGGATTAACAATTTTTAGTATTACATGAAATCATTTATATTTATAAATTAGAATAATTATCTTAAATGACAATATTCTTAAAAACTATTGTACCAACGAAGATATTTTTAATAAGAATATTTAAAAAAAAATTCTTAACCTTTCATCTCTTTCAATATATTTTTCATCCGTGTTTCTAAACTAAATTTTAATATTTTAAAAACAATAATTAAAAGTAGTTTTATATTAATATAAGTTATTTATTATGAATATAAATATAATTTATATATTTAAAAATATTTATTTATTATAAATTCTAATTTTATAAATTAATTTTTTTAATCTATGTATTATATAGTGGGTTAAAACTTAAAATACTATTTTTCTTATTTTTTTCTTAAAAAAATAGATTGATGGCCACGTAACATTGCGTTAGTGAAGGTGGTACTTTTTAAATTGCGAAGTTGGTTTAGCGTGTCCCAAAAAAATACTTTTTAATTGTCATATATTTTAGTTAAGGAAGGTACACGTACACGTCTCAGACACGACATGTATGGTCGGTCGACAACAAATATTGCTTCAAGACTTTCTCGGCCTTCTGAACTTTCTTTAGTCAGAATAAAGATTAGAGTCTCGAATATCATGTTAAATTTTCATAGTGTAACAAAATTATCTAAAAGATTTCTTTAAAAATGAATTTATAAGGGATGGTCTACCCAATTATATAAACACTTTATGAATCATTTGATGTAGGATTATTTTTAACAAATTATCTTATAACAATAAAAAAAATCTACAAAAATCACCCCACTTAATTTACTCTTTGAACAAAAATATATCAAATGATTTTTTGAATTAAAGTTATAAATGTAAAACATTTTGATTCTTTATTCATTTTAATTTAGATTTTTAAGAATTAATTTGAGTCACTGATTATTTTTTTAAGAATTAGACTGATGCATATTTTTTTTCGACTAATGGTGCACTAAAAATAAAAAATAATAACAAAGATTAAAAAAATTTAAGATTTTTTTAAACTAAATTAAATACTTACTATAAAAGAACTAATATAATAAAAAGTGTTAATTAATGTTCAATAAACATAAGTTAAGAAATTAAAAGGAAAATCTTTATTAAAGAATATTAGGCGTTGAGGGTGGCGCGACATCAGCTCATGCATGATATTTATATGGTTTGTTCTTTCTTTAAGAGAAAAAAAAAATGGTTGTGTACGCCATGCTGCATGCCACTAACTAAGTTTTGACAGACAGAGCCACTAACTAAGTTGATGATTTAGAAAGTGCTACTTTGATTAATGCATCCCATGTGACATTGTATGGTTTTCAGCCCAATTTTTTCTTCTAAAAAATTGTGGCATTAAATATTACCGATTTATGTAACAATTTTAGGATAACGAGACAAAAACTTCCTAATTTGATAAAATATTTTAGAATAACTCCTTTCTAATAATTAATTTGCATATGTGTACTAAACTATTAATTTAATTAAAATTAAATTACTCATTCTGTTCGCTATAGTTTTATAATTTTTAGTTTTTTAGTCTTTATAATTTGAAAGTGATTTTTTTAATTCCTATAATTTATATTTTAATTTTCTTTTAGTCCATGTAGTTTTAAAAATAATCTTTTTAATTTTATGATTCTTACTTTTTAGTCTCTATAATTTTCAAATTATAAGGACTTAAAAAAAGAATTAAAATGTAAACTATAGAGGCTAAAAAGATTATTTTTAAATTTTAGGGACTAAAAATATAAGAATCATTAAATTATAGGGATCAAATGAGTAATTTAATCTTTAATTAATCAAGTTAATAGAAAATAAGTGTATATAATTTTTAAGGTGAGTTTTAAGATGGGTCCAAAAAGCTCATGTGAAGTTAAAAATAACTGTTTTTTTTAAGGAATTTAAAAATAATTGTTTGGTCATGATATACAGGGAATGATTCAATTTTAGCCATTTATTTATTTATTTATTTAATAATATATGCAATCGTTATTTTTAATCCCACATAGGTGAGGGACATTTTTGGCTCCTCACCTAATAATTCACCATTTTTAAAAAAGTTTATTTAACTTAGCACTAGACACCACCAAAGTGTAAGCTAGTTTCCTAAACAACTTGATTGTTTCGGCTCAAAAGTGTGTTTACGATTCGGTAAGAAAGAAATAGCTAGATGAAGCAGATAGAAACAAAAAAGAGAGAGAATAAAGTAATTAATAAAAATAGGTGAGAAAATAGAGACAGTTTTCATTGATTTTCACTGAAATGTTTTAATACTATATATATTACTTATTTTAAGACTTAATAACTTGTATATGAGTTTTGATTTATTAATTTATTTAGAGACAATTATTTAACTACTAATGTAAAAGGTTATATTATTATGTATTTTAAAGAGACTTTTAAGTCAGACTTTTGAAAGTAGTCTATATCAACTATATAATTTAAGCAAGAACCTTACTTCTTAAAAAAAAAAATCAAACTATAAAGTCTAACCTAATCTAACCCTCTAATAAATAATAATAATAAAAACTGATTAAGTTAGAATGCATAAGAAGAGTGACTTTTAATTAAGTCAGAATTTTAAAACTAGTCTATATCAACTAAATAAATTAAGCTCGAACATTGAGTTTTTAAAAAAAAAAAATCAAATTCATCATGTTTTATAAAGTCTAACCTAATCTAACTTCCAGTAAAAAAGAAAAAAAAAAACTAATCTAACTTAATCCATTTTCATTATTATGTATTTTAAAGAGACTTTCAAGTCAGTCTTTTAAATGAAATCTATATATATCAACTAAATAAACTAAAGCTCGAACCTTAAAAAAAAAAAATCAAACTCATGCATGTTTTATAAAGTCTAACCTAATCTAACTTAACCAATTTCCATCCTTCATCTTCACGTAGTTTCGCACTTCCTCAACTTTTTTTTTTTTTGTATACCTTATTATTCTCACTAAACCCTATGTGTATATTTTTATATCATTATATAAACTTCCATCTTTTCCATTATTTAATTAAGGTTTTAGGATTATTAACAACAGTTTTCAAAGTGATTATAATAATTTTCACTTTAACAATTAGTACAGTAAATATATATATATATATATATATATATATATATATATATATATATATATATATATATATATATATATATAGCGAGTAAATTAAAGTAAGAAATAATTTGGAACTAAAGTGTAATTTTTTTTTTTGCCAATATAATTTATTCATTTTTTTTATTTGGCGAATCGGTATTATTCGACGAGAACGATTTAGGTTCTCTTCTTGTGTACCCCTCAATTACAGCATGAAATGGTACAAAGTGGAATCACATTAAGATTTTTTCTTCTTCTTTTATTTGACATGAATACGCACCATAAATTGACACATAAAATAGAGATGCTGCTTCGTGACGCCACTATCTTAGTTTACATAATTTCTTGCTTTAATTTACCAAGAAATTCAGGTACTTTCCTTCCAAGTATAGCCTTCCATGATCATTGCTTTATCGAAAAATTGGCTTGCTTCAGCAGCTTAGCATCTTCTAAAAGACTTTTTAGTTTACATATTAAGGAATCCACCTTGTGAAGACGTGCAGTTTGAACCTTTCTGTGGAAGAGAATTGATAAATTATTTTATGATTTGAGATTTGAGATTATTATGTATATATAATTTCTGCAAATTTACAAAACGTGTAGTTGGATTTTTTAATTTACGAAAAAATTAATATTACGTGTTACAAAGAGATTAATTGGGATTGTAAACATTTGATGATTCTGGATCATTTTTTTTTTCTGATTAGACTTGTAGCTTAAGGATTTTATCTATATTTTCTTTTTTCTCCTTGTTTTGAGTTTTATTTTAGTAGAATTAAGGGGATTTCCTCGTTACATGCCCGTAAGGTTGAATACCAAGCAAAGTTGGTTACGCGTGTATTTTCCAAAATGAAATCACATTTTCCCATATCTATGCCTCTTCGAACCTTTAAGGAAGTTATTAGTACCATTTCCGTCTTTTTTGTAATTCAAAATTATTAAGTGAGGACAACGTATTAGTATTAATCGTGAAATTTGTGTTTGTTTTCATTAATAAATTATTAAATTGTAAAATTGTATATATTTTTTGAAAAAAAAATATTTTTAAGATAGTAATTTTTTTTTAATGAATTGTTCTATTAAGAAATAAATGTTTAAAAGTGAGACATCAATTTTTTATTATCAGTCTTTTTTAGTCAAACAAATAAATTTTTAGTTTTTAACTTAATGGAGAATTATTTAATATTTAATGTAAATTACGATAATAATTTAGATAAATATATTCATTTTAGTTATAATAAGGTTATAATTCATAAGATAATAGAATAACTTTTGATAAAAGTATTTTCAATTTAGTAATTAATTTGTAAGTAATTTTGACAATAATAAAAAATAAGGATTAAAAAAGTAAAATTTTGAAAAGAAATAAAAATTAAAAAAAGTTAAGGGTGTAGAAATGTACAGTAAAACTGACATGAATTCATAAAATTAAGAAACTGAATACATACATGATAATATATTGAACATGTGCTAATTTTGATGTAGGCGTGTTGATGTTTTGAGAAATTAAATAATTGTGTATCAATTCTCTTTATTACAACATACAAGTTCTATATTTATAAAGTATAAATTATAACTACTCATAACCGCTATAAATTTCCATTAAATTTTCACTGGCAATGACTTTAATCTTTGATCTCTACCATTGATGACTTTGTCTTCAATTTTTACCGTTGATGACTTGGGTATTCGATCTTTACCCTTGATAACTTGTATCTTCAATCTCCATCGTTGATATCTTCCAGTGTCTTGATGCTTTCTAAATCTTCATTTCTTCTATCACCACACAATTAGCCAAAAGATTATATTTTGACACTTAGTCTAAATAGTCTATTAAAAGACTATTTCTCAATCTTTCGACGAAGATAATTTTTCAGTAATAAAAAAAATCTCAATGTTAACACAAGCATAATCTCATAGGTATATTCAAGGAAGGAGACAATTCTTCCTCTAAAGGCCTTTTATCCTCCTGGTAGGCTCTTCGTCATGAGTTAATGTTAAATTTTTATCAATATCAAAGATGGATCGTTGAAACAAATTATAAATAAAAGAGCGACGAGGTTCAAAAAGAAATAGATATTGAAAAAAAGTAAAGTTTCGAGAAATAACAAAGAATGAGAAAAAAGTAAAGGGTTTAGAAAAAAATAAGAATTGGAATTTAAATATTGGTTGAGAATATTGTTCTAACATGTCAATCCATAAATGTTGCGTAGACTTATGAGCGTCGCGTGAACTTAAAAAGATACGAGGATGATACATGGTTCAACATTTATTACAATGATACAAATTGGTATTTACAGACAATAATTCATAATTACTCATAACTTCTCAAATACCTTATAGTAACATCATCTTCACCATTAATGATTTTTGTTTTTGATCTTTACCCTTGATAACTTGTATCTTAAATCTTTATTGTTGATATCTTTTATTGTCTTGTTGTTTTTCAAATCTTCATTTTTTCTATCACCATATAATTTGTCAAAAAATTATATTTTGACACTTACTCAAAATAGTTTATTAAAAAAATAATTTTTAAATATTTTATCGAAGAATATTTTTGGTATGTTAATAATTAGTATTAAGTATCATCCATATGTGATCAATTTTCTTTTTTCATTGCTTTGTCGAAAGTAACATTGTGGATTTAATATATCTACACTCTGTCATACTTGTCCACTGTATCATTTGGAATATCATATACGAGCTGATCTCTGTGATTAGGCACTGGATTCGCATTGACATTGTGTTTAACAAGCGTCCCTCTTATTTTCTGTTGTTGCACAACCAACAACGATGCCTTGGTCACAAAATCTGGTGATGCTAGCATGTCCCCAATTACCCCTAGTTCTTGGCACTCACTCCATTGATCATGTCCCTGAAAAATAACACTGTCTGGATGCTCCCTTCCCACCATCACTAGATCAAAATAATCTATCAATCTTCTAATACATGTTGACATCTCTATCCCATTTTTCACCACTTCATTCATAAGCTCAAACCTTTGATTTCCCGCATTGTAGTATCTATACTCATCTATAAGATCACTGTCACGTTTTCTATCTTTAGAATTTTCCTGTCCAAATAAAAGGAACCTTACCACAGTTACATACACACATTCATGCCTAACCATTCTGGAAGCATAGGCTAATGTCTCGGCGTCATCTTGGCCGCCGATGAAGAACACAGCGACATAGAATGCTGCTCTAGCCATCAAGAGTGAAGGAGAAGGACTCAAGATGCCCCTATCAACTAGAATTCCAACAGAACATGGTGCCCTTTCGAGGACTTCAATGTTCATGGTTTGGATGGTCCTATGAGAAATCTCAACGGTGGCATCAATTTCCCACCTCTTGTGGAATGGCAAGATCAAAATGTTGGATCCAGTGTCTAGTGAGATTTTACAAATATCATCATACATGGTTTCAAAGGTGGAGATTGAAGTGAAGGATTGAACAGATACATATCCTTCGTTCTGTTGTGCGTATTGCCTCAATGCATTGTCAATGTGACTTGCATTGCAAGACATTGAGCGCATCTCATCATGGGGTTGTTCTTGATTAGCAAAAAGGATAGGCCTGGCTCTTCCTTGAAGCTCCACTAGGACTAATGCTGTTACCTCAATCCTGCTCTCTCTGCTTGCATAGGATGCTTCTAAGAGGTTCAGGATCATGGGGAGATTTTCGTTGTTGTGAATGCACACCATCACTCGGAGCTCCAAATCTCGCCTAGTATGCTGAATTGTGCATCTTTTTCCGGTCTGATATAGTTCTGAAGGATCATATATGTATCTTATGAGTGGTACTAGGATACAATTTACTACTATAATCGAGGCCACCATCAAAGCGAACTCTTGTTCCGATATTAACTGCCATAGACAACAAGTTTTAGACTACGTTAGTTAGTTATTTAGTTAATCAACCAAGGGTAAAATGTCCCTCAATTAACATTGGTTTTAATTTATTAAATTTATAGTGCACATAGGCATTTGAAAGGTCCCCTTAAAAACCAATTTATAAGGGAGTGGCCTACCCAGCTATACAAGCACTCATCATGTTTGTTAAACATCCGATGTGAGACTATTCTCAACATAATCCATATCCATATACTTTAAAAATGATAATTTTGGTTTTTCGTATTGAAATTAAGTTCACTATTCTCGATCTCATATGCACATGCATACACTAAAAGGGTCTAACTCAGTTAATTGATCTGAGTGTATAAGTTATTGTAAAACTCCTAACACTATCTTTAATTTCCATGGATAAAAGAAAAAGATGCACATACACACCTTGCCTCTTTTCCACATATTGTAAGTGGCAAGCTCAGCTATACCCCTTCCATTTAGAAAGAGGCCAATGACAAAACATTGTTTCAAGGGTAGATTGTAATAGTATCCTGGCAACATGACAGCACCAATCTTTACAAAGAAAGCGACAATCAGAATGACACACACAATCCACAGAGACTGCTTATCAATTTTGAAGAAATCAGTTTGCAGTCCATTAACAGCGAGAAAGATTGGATAAAGAAATGCCGTACAGATTGTCTCCAATTTACTCATCAAAGCTGTTCCTATGGGTGGCCCTTCTGGAACAGCCAAGCCTAAAAGTATAGGTCCCATTATAAAATGCTGCCCAATTAACTCACTGACAAATGCAGATAAGAGAACTAAGAGAAAGATGCAAACAAGGCAGATTTCATTAACCGAACCTCGACCTGGGTGCTTTACCATCCAAATTATTGTTGGCCTCATTACAAATATAACAAGAAGCCAGACTCCAACTATGGACAGAAGGATGCATGCTAGTCTCACAAAGCTACCACTCTGATCCTGCAGTATTGCAAACAGAATCACTGTCAAGATAAAGCCAGCTACATCAGCAAACATTGCTGCTGACATCGTTAAGCGTCCTATATCAGTGTTAAGGACTTTGAGATCGGTCAAGAGCACTGCTATGCTAATGAACACAGTTAAGGTTTGCGACATAGCTAGAAATGGCAGTGCCTTTGCGAGGCTCCCGTCCATCGCAATGTATTTCATCATCAGGAAGGCCAGTCCAGTAGGGATTATCAATGTAAATGCGAATACAGAAATACCAAGAGTGATGGCCACCTTTTCAGTCTTCATTAATGTGGCAATATCCATTTTAACACACCATATGAAGAAGAAGAACATAAGACCAAACAATGAAACTGTGTCAAGCACTACAGCGCCCTTCGTAGGAAATAAGGCTAGCCCCAGAATCTTTTTGTTCCCCAACATTGATGGCCCAAACAGCACTCCACCCTGCAATGTCACCATGCATCATTTCTTAACACTGGTTCTTGTAGCAAGCAATGAACTTTATTTTCAATTGATACACGAATAACATTTTTTTTCCCATTATTGGTGGTAGGAGTGGCAGCAACACACACTATCGCAATAATTATTACATGGTCCTGTCAATCTTCATCTGCCTTTATTGTAAATTGGAAATTTCGATTCAGTGTCTTGTGAAGATGGACTGAACCATGGTCCCATGGTGACCGAGGACCATGTAATATTTTCTCTTCTAACACACTTTTTATTATTGGTTAAATTTATTAGATACTACAAAAGCATGAGTCAAGCTCATTGAATAATATGCATGCAATTTTTTGTTGCTTTTGTAAGTGTCATTAATCACTATATTTAGAATTAGATGGTTATAGAGCATTGATTATAGTGACCATCATTGATTAAACACCTTGTAAAATTTATGAGCTTAAGAGAAAGCTTACCATAATCTGGGATACAATGGAGGATTGACCTAGTGACTTGAGACATGCGTCCATAAACTGTGTGACCATGGTCATCAAAGAGACCTGCATATAGAGAAGACAACTGGGGGATTCTAATGGGTTGCCTCCTTTCCAGATATCAAGGTGACCAAAACTGTGGGGATCTTGGCATACCATTGACTTGTTTCCAATTTCAGATGCAGCGGCCATATTTGTGAACCAATATCAAGGGAGAAAAAACAAACCTTAGTTGTTATTGTAGTTATTGTTAAATAAAAGTACTTTTCCTTGAGAAAAAAAAAAAAACAAGTATACACGAGAGAATAAGAGGTTGACCTTGTATTTTGCATTTTACATATTTAACGGTTTGCCTTCAAGTAAGGTGGTTATAGCAGCCGTTTACTCTTGCAAAGTCATGGAATATATATATCTATAATTATACAACTTGATTTTGGAGGATACAAATGATATTAACTAGAGACCTTTTAGCAAATCCACAGAACTATGTAAAATGAAAAAGCTATTGCACATTTGCCATAGAAATGAATCGTGATTATTAGTTAATATTGTCAATTTACATTGCTTAGAAATCTAGAGTCCACGCTTACTTGAGCTAGATTATCTGAAAAGGAAATTAAGGGACGTGTAAGTGTAACCTTGTTTGCAGCATGGTCATAGATGGATCCAACGTCTCAAATCCAACATTTCTAGATAGCAATCAGAGACTGCGACTTTTACCTTCTTAATATCATCCATTTTCATTTTCGTGTGGTGCAGATCATGTTACTTTTTGCTTCTTTCATTTTTATCCCCACATGTATGCATAATAATCCGAATATAACATTAAATAAATTTTAATTTTCATGTGCTGTTAAGTATTTATATTATCAATTAATTAAAAATTAGTTGATAAGTAGAACTCTAAATTAAATTTCTCAAATAAAAGACAAGACTTAATTATATGCAGTTTAGTGTTGTTTTTCATTAAAATTAAAATAGAGATTTCATGTCAGTAATTTACATAATAAAAGCTCACATTAAAAGTAAGCAGTGAAACTTCAGAACAGCTAAACAACGGCATAATCAATCATCCAATGGTTCAAATATATCTATATATATATATATATATATATATATATATATATATATATATATATATATATATATATATATATATATCACAATATATAGATTATAGTATACAAGGATAGGTTTCGAGGGGAGAAAAAGTGTACTATTCTAAACAAGTTCACTTATATAAGGGGGTTAATTCAGGAACTTGAGCAGGGTAGGTGTGCGAGTGTTGTAAAACGTGTTGTAAAACATCTGATACAGTGTTCAATTCCCCTACGGACAAAAAAAAAATTCACTTATTGGTTTCAGCATCTTCCCAGGCAGTTGCATTCTTGCCAATCTTTTGAAGGACTCTGATCACTTGTTCTGTTGTGACGTTTCCCGTAACCATGACCTTGTTCAGCTGTGTGTCCACGTTATACGTTTCAATATCTGCAAAGAACACAAGTTTTAAACTACTTAACACAGTCAAGGAGTCTAATTCAACTTATTGAACAAGGTGAATTATTGTAAGCTGTTGACACTATCTTCAATACCCAGTTACCACAATAAAAAGAAAAAACTAATTAACACAAAAATATGATTGTGTTTTTGGTGATGGGAAAATTAAGAACCTTCAATTTTCTTGATGGCCTTGAGGATTTTCTTGATACAATCTTCACAGTGCAAACCGACTTTCACTTCCACAACCTGATGGTAACATGCAACAAGAAAAACCTTCTCAGTCTCATAGTTGCAAACAGAAAACATGAAGTTAGTAAAAGCCTTACATTTGCCATGAGGAGAAGCAGAAGAGGTGTATGTAAAACTCCAAGGCTTGGACAAAGATGAGAAGTGGAAGAGAAAGAGACAAAAGAAAAAAAGAGAAGTGGGGTTCTAATGATTTATGGAACCGCGTGAAATGGAGCAAATACAAGATGGAATTGGATTCTTAACGTGAATTATGGAAGCTTTTACTTTCTGTAAGAAATATTTCGAACAAAAGGTGCAACTTTATTCCTATTTTAAGGTTTGGGACTTGGGAGTGTCTGGATTCCCCTAATTAGCAATTGAGGTCGGCAAGCATCATGCTTCGCCTCAAAACAGGATAGGAATATGTAATGAAACAATAAGGAAATCTTTATCTTCAATTATCATAAAATCCAGCGTGATTACTATTACATTATTATTATGCGTGTATGCACCAGCATCTTTAATTCATAATTGATTAAATAAGTTATTTATCTTAATTTTATGATATTTTAATTTCAAGAGTAGCTTTAAGTATTTAATATAAAAAATATTTTAATGTTAAAATTGTTAAAATAAGTGTTTAATTTAATTTTACGGGTCTTATAATACTTAAAAATATATATTAATTTTAAACAACTCATGTAAACATCTTCAATAGAGATGTTTTAAGTGTGTGCATAGCTAAAACGCACAACTCTATTCAATGATTTTAATATTTTGTAATTGTGAAAATCTTTCATTAATTTTTTTTAAGTTTGCTTTTGTACTATTTTATTTAGTTATTAATTGAGTTTCACATAATAGATTATAAAATTTATCAGAACAGTAAAATGATCTTTTTATTTGTTTTATCTTAAATGAATGAATTTTAAGCATAATTTTTTAGTTATTTTCTTTATTGATGGGGTTAGTTTAGTTTAGGAAAAAATTATGCCCTTTAGTTTATTAATCATTTGAATTAGATAAGTTTCCTTTTTGGGTTTATATATTATATATACCGTTACTCTAAACATTTGTAATATTGACTATTTTCATGAAGACAAGTTTTCTTCATTTATCTGATATTTGAGTTAGCGACACCCATTCACAAAAATTACCCAAGTCAATTATTAATATGAATTCTTCTACAGTGTCATGTCCACATGTGTGATATTTATTACTTACAAAGCACCCTTTACCTAATAAGCGATAAAAAAGCAAATTAAGAATTTAGGAAAAAAGGCAATAGCACAACGTAAAATGCCATCACAGCCTAGACTTCTCTTAATTCCATTAGTTGGTCCTGATTGTCAACAACCATGATAGCATGCAAGCTTTCTATTTGTAAAACCTAAACCAGAAAGTGATTATGCATTTGTTATCAAGAGCAATTATATGTCACAGTTTTTATGGTAACTAAATACAGTGTGATCCTATTAATTGACTCAAAGACACAAGACACAACACTGAATGCACACTATCAATTGTACTTGGCAACTTAATATACTATATACTGATTGCAGCAACACCCAAATACACTAGATAATAGTAAGGGCTTGTTTGGTTAAAAATCTTAATTAAGCACTTATTAATTAAGTGTATCATACAAGCACTTTTGTACAAGTTATTTCTAAAATTGAAGAGAAAATAATGCTGAATTGTTTTAATATAAGTTGTACGGTATTTTCATAAGCTATTCAGGACTTACAGAAATAAGTTAAAAGCAACTTATGAACTGATCATAAACTAATTTTATAAGCTTTCACAAACATTTACACAAGAAATTATATCATGAGATAATTCCAAATAAGTTGTAAATAAGTTCATCCAAATGCATCCAAAG
Organism: Glycine max; assembly: GCF_000004515.6. NCBI lineage: Eukaryota > Viridiplantae > Streptophyta > Magnoliopsida > Fabales > Fabaceae > Glycine > Glycine max. The sequence goes on from NC_038247.2 coordinate 37,822,330, forward strand.
TGTTAATTGATTTTGACACGAGATACACAAAATAGATGTCAGTGCCCAGCTGCCTGACCTTTTAAGCCTTCAGATTAATGGAATCATATCACACTAAATTTAAGGTTAAATAGTTCAAGTATTATTCGAGTTTGATTCTTAACGAAAATAATTTTTTAACAGACTTTATTTATCTTTCGACTAAACTTTGAATTAATCAGTCTCTTTTTTCTAATGAATCAGAGAATTAAGACAAAAAAAAAATATCCAAGATACTGGTAATACTTCTAAACTGCTGCTAGTTAGTGAATGTTTAGCAAATGGTTATTTTTGGGAAATGTTCGCTTTTCTTTTATAAAAACTCTCTTAGGAAGCTGATAAAAAAAAGTGATTATTTTTTCAAAATGAACTTAATCGAACACATTTAGTTTCAAGCAGCTTATCATACTAATTGCAGTGATGCCAAAGTAAACTAGATGTTAGTTAGTAACTATTGAACTACAAGTGTGAGGTGAAAACTCATATTATGTAGGAATAGGAAGGTTGAACACCATATAAGTGAAGGAAAGACCCATAAACTTGAGTTTTAAGGTTTTGGGTTAAAGTGTGATATCAAGTTCACTTACATGGTTACTCATGCCTCATTGGTATAAATCTACTCGTTGTTTATCCTCCTCGATTGCACAAAATTGATATCGATTCAGGCAGTGCAAGTAACTAGAGCAAGAGGGGAAGGGTTATCATGTGGAAGTAACTCACATCTAAAGGAAAGATGGCTGGAAAAGATTGCCGGAATATAAGTGTGATGTAAAATCAGACATCAGACTATTAGAAAATAACATCTGTAGCTATGATCTCACATAGAATAGAGGAGAATGGATTAAAGCGTCTGTGCAAGAGTTACTCTCGAAGTCCTAGATGCAGAGTGGTCAATGCTAGGAGCATATCAATTTGAAGTTAAAGGGGGAAAGGAAGTACAGAACACAATACTTACCTAGGCATAATAAATAAATCATACAATAAGGCACACAGTTGATGTTTTAAGTTATTATATCATAACATCTTCCTGAACAATGAACAACACAATAACAACTAATTCAAAAATAGAGACATCATTGTTGAACAATTGTCAGTTAACAAAATTTGACTTATGCTTTGGATGTTACAATAAGTTCACATATACTATACTCTAGAATTGAAATTGAAATTCAATCTCTTTGAAGAAACACGAGTTATACTTGCAAATTAAGGAAAAGATTCATCTTAGTTCTCCAATTCATGAATCAGAATCGCTTGCTCTGTATCCTGAATGTCACAAAATAGAGATCAATCAGGACACATAAAACCGCAATTCTTTAGTCAAACAAAAGGTAGAGCTTACCTGGCCGTTTACCGCACACTTTCCAAACTGAATTTCGATTTCTTGATGCTTTACTAATCCAAACATGCCCCTATAAACAAAGTTTGTTACAGTATAGACAGTAACCTGAAGTTGAGAAGCAGCTAATAGCATACCAATTACATAATTCAAATTAACTGCAGTCATGGGTCTTGATGCCCTAACAGTCCCATCCACCAATGCAATCTAAGGTTTTGTTTGGATAAACTTCTCCATAAGCATTTATAGGAATAAGGAAAAATGAAATAAGTTTCTTCCATAATACAAAAGAACTTCTACAAGTTAGCAAATTAGCTCATGTATAAAAGAAGCTTATTTCATTTGCCTATGAAGAAATTTATCCACACAAGTCCTAAGGAAAAATAGAATCACAATTAAAAATTCAAAACAGGCAATTGAATTCGCCCATATATTTTTTTTTAAGTAAATATCAACAATCTGATAAAAGTTATAATATATATGAGTCTATTTTTTTTATATCGGCACACGTTCGTTTGTTAGTCTTGTTAGAATTATCATTCGAACCCACGACCTCTTTTTCTCCCTTCTCCTTTAACCATTCCTCAATCACTAAACCAAACTTATATCTTCACATGAGTCTATGACCATACCCTTTAGAAGGGGTGTGCAATCAATTATCAATTATAGTATTATACATAGATTGAAAAGAAAAAAAAAAGAAGAAGAAAGGAAAGACCTTTTGAGGATCCCTTGGAACACCATATCCAGAGTAATACATTTGGCCAACCAAAACCTGCATGGCAGAGTCCCCAGCCTTGGCCTCCTTGAGGGTGTCCTGGAACCAGCGCTTGGAGCAATCTGCGACAACCTTGGCGAGGGGTGTCCGACATTCCAAAGGTTCCATCTTTTTCGCAGGTTCGACCTTAACACCAATTGGGTTCGCAATTCGAGGAGTGGCAACACGGTTGGGCGATCTGGGTAGCGTTCCCTTTGACCTATTGGGCTTCGCAGCAGATGACACAATCCGCGATAGCTCTTCCAACCTCGCCGCAGATTCAAGATATTTTCCCATCAAATCAAACCTCACACACAACAAATAAAAGTGTGGCTTTTAAGTTCAGATATTTCAGGGCTTTTTTATTTTTAAGTGGACGATGTTGTTGGCGAAGACAAAGATCACTATCCTCAGACCTCAATCTAGCTTGAAAGTCGAAATGGTTAGAGTTAGTTAGACCTTAGAACAAAGGTGTGTGTAATTGTGCATGGTATGTGTTAAGTGTTACCTGTGGTAAGAGGAAGATGATCAATTGATACAAACAACACACTTAGGTCAAAAATTGAAAGGCCTAGGATAATTGTTGGCAATGACAAAGATTGCAAATCTACCAATAAAAAGGTGTATTTTTTTTTTCAAGAAAAGTAAAAGGTGTATGCAGTCACAGGTAGTTACACTATTATTTAAATAAGTTATTTTCATAATAATTACTTACGGTTATATCTTATTATACTTTTTATTAATTGTTGATGTAACTTTTTTATATATATTAACGACGTATGAAAATTAATTTTATTTTCTATATTTTTTTACAGAATTTATTTTTTCTTCCTACTTTATCTAAATATTTGCTTTATAAAATGTTGCGCTATTTAAAAGGTAGATAAACATTATTAAAATCTACTGGGTTATAAAAAATAGGAAAAATAAATAATATTTTTATGTAAATATCATAAATATAATACATAAAAATAATTAATGAAATTTTTTAAACATAAATATATTCATTTATTGAAGTATCATTCAAATCATCACTAATCAAAATTATTAAATTAAGTAATTAATCATATATAAAAATTGATTTGATTCGAACAAAGTCATTAACTTTTATAATTTATTTAAAAAGTTAGAAAACAAAAGGTTAAGAAATATGTACATGAAAAATAAAAGTAATTAAATAAAGTAATAAAATAAAAATAATTCTAAAACTGTTGTGATACTTTTAGGGAAAATATTTTCATACTACATATTTCACATTTTTCTTCCTCTTAAAAAAATACGTTTGGACCCCAGCACCCTCTATAGAAAAATCAATGCATATTCATATATTTTTAATCACTATAAATAAGATTTTTATTCTATAATGAAACTTAAAATATCTTTACAATCTTAGGTCAGTTAGATCGATTATGAAACTAATTAATAGTCCAAAAAATCACATTTAAATTTTTTTTTTCTTTTTAAACATGTATTCTACAAAAATTAAACATAGATTATTCTTCGTAAATTTGACATATGTTATCAAGTAAATTATACAATACATATTCGTATCAATAACAATACAAGTCTCCTGTTTCGATCAAGCATCTTTTCCATGTTCAATTAAAAGTCTTTTTCTAGTTCAGCCATTATCCTTTGATATCCTTTGGAGTTATGAGTTCCTGAATTACCAGTGCTACCATTCATTCCTTCGTCATGTAGCTCAGAATTATTTTTTGACCATCTAACAAACCATTTGGAATAATAATATGCAGATATGCGCTTGGTTGGCCTATCTATTTTTTTACATAGATTCCTTCTCTATTTTGGTTTATCAGTAGCTGAATACAAAGATTCCTTCTCTATTTTAACAATACAAGTCAAGCTTGACTTTTTACAATTTGATTTTTTTTATAAATTTAATAAGGGTTAAGAATCTTGACTTCTGTACTTTGATTAATGGATTTATTTACGGTTCATGTGTCTGCGTTTTGATTCATTTTAAGAATCTTGTCCTTCGTACTTTTGATTTTGATAAGTCATTCCAAAAGGAATCCTTTACGTTTACGTTTGTTTTTTCGGGAATGCAATTTGAAATGTCAATCATCATGAGATGAGATTTTACGTAGAAATTGCTGTGTATGAAACTTGGTTTATAAAATGGTGCTTGGGCTCTGATTTTTTTCACATGCTCTCGGCCATTTCACCCCATCTTCCACTCTCGGTAGAAAGATATTTGACAGCGTGAGAGATATTTTTCCTGCAAAACAAACCTGGAAAATGAAAGTGAGCGTTGTTGATAATTGATAATTGTTGCATACGTCCATTTCAATTATAAATAACACAGTAATTATTTATTTTTTTCTAAAATTTTATTTTAGTTTAGTCTCAATTTAATTAGAAAATGTAATTTTATAGAATCTTAGGCTGTAAATAAAATTATAATTCATTTCTCCTAATTTTTACTTTTCTTTTCAAAGATGTTAGAACATCAATTGAAGATGTCATACACAATGTTTGGCCCAACGAGTTATGTTGGTCCAACAAAATTAATTGTGCAAACAAAATCACATAGCAACTCAAGAGTAAAGAAAAATGTCAAGTGATCAGAAGAACTTGTCCAATGAGAAAAAATTCAACTAGTGAGTAAAGATCACAAAGTGAAGAAAAAATATTCAAAATATCAATTACAAAGAATTTGCCTAGCCACTGGAATCACATTTGAAGTGTCTTTTATAATTCTTAAAATAACTTGCTCATTGAGTAGATTATACTTTGAAGTGACAAGATAAAGATTTTGAATCCCATATAAAAGGACATTATCTTAGGATTCCCAAGGGAGGCATAAACCTAGAATTGTGTGTGGTGAATGGAACTCTCATCTACTTTCATCTTCCATTTTCATCCATTCCCCTTCATTTTCTCCTTTCCATCTTGTAATTTTGAGGCTTCTCATGACAATGAGATACTAGTTCATCAATTATTGGGGGATTGGTATATTAAGTTACTCCCATGTAATTAATCTTTATATTTATTCAGTGTCATTTCCTATGTTATTGCTTTTCTTCCATTTTGATTGCTTGTTTTATGGTTTGATTATCTTAGCTTCAATTCTTTATTTTTATTGTTACTGGAAAATGCTTGAAAATTGGGTTTTGAACAAAACATCTAATGAATGTCTTATCTAGGGATGGAGGGATGCTTGTTAGTATCATTACTAATCAACCATATGAAAATGTTTCATAGTTAAACTCCCTTTGGAAAATGTTTTTTGATTAAGATTTGAAAGTGGTATCTAATGGGTGTTATGTCTAGGGATGGAATAACATTTGTTGGCCTTGATAAACTTTTGTTTTTGAATTCAAATGGTTTAATTTGACTTGTAAAGGAATTAGGAGTTGAGTTAAATAACTTAAATTATTAACTTAGTGTAGTCAAATTCCCAAAACTTTATTTAATTTGTATTTGGTTCCTTTTGTCCACCAACTGTTTGTGTTTTTGCTCACCTTTTATTTGTTGTATTTTTATTGTTTTTAATCGTCTTATACCAAACCCCAATTATCCTTTGCCTAATTGTGTAATTTACACCAATAGTCAAATACACACAAAATCATATGAATACGATACTCAAACTTTTTATTTTATACTATTTACAAGATACTTTGATAGCTTACCAAAGATTCTAACATTTATCCATTTGTGGAAGATGATTGATGTCAATTAGTCAAACAAATCTTTAGCGGCAGAGATGGTTCTCATTGATTCGGCAGAAAAGTTTCTTTCTTTGCCTTTTCCCAATTTTTGCATATATTTGCGTTTCTTATTGTGTTGGATATTAATTTGACGTGTAGGGCTCTAAAATTCAAGCCACTATCAGAAAATCGATGCTCAGAAAACTTTCGAGTTCAATTAAGGAAGGTGAAGTTTGAGGATATTGAGAACAGTAATGGGTTCTATTTTTTACATGATAATATTATTATTTATTAAAGTTATCATTAATTTGGTTTTAGTTTTGGTATTTTCCTTTTATTCTGATACCAAAGGAGCTCATCCCAATAATAAATATGCATGCATATTCCTATATTAACTTAATAACTTCACCGTCATCTTTGTAAGAAAAAAATAAACTTTACAATCATAAGCTGATTTCATTCAACCCCTCGTGTACCACAATTTTTCAATATCGAGCACTACACCAGTTTGATGATTTCATTTTCAAACCACACTCAGTAAAAGGAAAATCCTTATCACGTAAAGGAGAATTTTGTGATATTTATTTGTTTAATATTTTATTTAATTAATAATGATTATCATTACTTTTTTAGTTGTCAATGGCTCATCACGCCTTTTATTTTGTTTTTTTTTTCGAGGGGAAATTACAGTTGAACAAGTCATTAGCAACATCATCAACCTAACTTTTTCCTATTCCCCCTTAATGGTCATTTGTTGGGCTAATTATAAAAAGAACTATTTACTTCTCATGGTCATGGATGGGCAATTGCTTCCTGGACCCTAATCCAGAAATGTAATTTACATTCAGGATTAACCATTTCATAACGTAAAAAAATTATATTCTGGATTACATTTCGGAAAGGTTAATCCATAATGTAAAATTACATTCGGATTAGGCTTTCCAAAAGATAAATAAATGTGCAGGAAGTATGTTCGGAGGTGCAGGAATCAATTGCCTCATAACACCAATTACAAACCCATTTTGGAAACTTCTATTCTTACCAATAGTTGTTCAAATAAGGCCCAAATGTTGAGAATATTGGGTCTTTCCACTGAAACCGCACAAATTTGTGGATCAGAAACGAAACTGCCCAAAATTTAAAATACAAATGGACATTTTTAAAATTCCATCTTTCAATGCCCACTCTAGTTTGAGTAATAGATTTCATTTTCGTGAAAAGTGAAGGATGCTAATGCAGTTCCACGAATGGTTCTCAGAAATTCTTAACGTCAAGTTTCTTGCATTGTGCGGAGATATTAATGAAAACTCAATGTCTAAAATCTGATGAGATCTTAGCAAAAATTCTGGAGACGGTCACTTCAAAATTGACAGCAAATAATGTAGTAAGCTACCATATTGAAAGTTGCAAGTAATGCACCCAGCATGTGTTTGATGCCGTAGAAAGTGGATAGAATAGCCTCAAGTTGTTGAGAGATAAGAAAGCCAAGGTCCAAAAATCTGATCGACCAACCATTTTCATTTAGATGTCATTATACATGCTGACATGGCAGATATATATATATATATATATATATATATATATATATATATATATATATATATATATATATATATATATATGCTTTTATTGCTTTATACTATTATAACAACTTCAAGTTGGATATACAACAAATAACAACTAACGAATAATTGATTCAAGTTACATTAAATTTATTTATTTCACCTAAAATTTTAGGTTAAATCTCGTGAATAGAAAAAATATGGATGCAAAAGAAGAATTTCACTAAAGATAATTAGATCTCTTAACATAAATTAATCATTGACAAATATTTCATATTAATAACATGATTATAAAAAAATATAATGATGGTTGAGGTGAAGAGAATTTCAAGTCAAGTTGGATGGACAAATATGACTATTTCAAATTTAATCTAAAACCTAGCTCAATTTATTAAATGAGACATACAAATTGTTTGAGAAAAAAAACGGACTAACGTACTAATCTATTTCATTACAAGCCGGCCTACGTGGATCAAGTTAAATCAAAATTAAATTGAGTTCAAAATTTTCAAATTCAACCAACACATTTTAGCTTATTAAATTAAACGGATCTACTTATTCCAACAACCTTAGTTTAAGTAACCTATAGACTATAGTTAAGAAATTGTCACACTTTTTATAATATTTTACATTATTTTTGGTGATATATTTTTCCATTATTATTATTACACAAATATTCAAAAAAAATTCGCACCCTAAAATTTACATCTATTTTATATCATTTTCTATTTCTCTTTATTTTTTATTATATCATCTATCAGATTCACAATCATTCCCTTTCTTTTATTTCTCTCTTAAATTCCAAAATATATACAACATTTAGAGTGTAAAATAAATGTTTTTCATAGAAATTAGCCCATAATAGAGTTTGTACATGGCTAGATACTGAACTAATGCATATAATTTCTTACCTTGCCAACATAATATGAAAAGCAGAAAGTATTTTTTTAAAAGAAAAAGTAGAAAGTATTTTGTACATTACCAATACGTACTTTTAAATATAAGGTATCACAAATATAAATATAAATACTTAGAAAAGATTGATTTAACTTTAGAGAAGACTTTTATGATAAAACATAAAATTACATACGTTTAAAATTTAAAATTTTAAAATATAAAAAAGCGTTTAACTAATAAAAATAATATTTTAATAGTAATAATTTTTATTTAATAATATTTTAATAGTAATGCTCAAAATTTTAAAATATCTGCTTATTTTAATATTTCTTGAATTAAGAAAGAGAAAATACTAATTTAACATTTATCATCATTCATCAAGTAAGAAAGATACATGAATACATCAAAAGATAAGTACTTTTACAGATGACATTATTTAAATAGCCTAATTTTTTTTAAAAAAAATGTATCTTATCTAATTTCAATTTAAAAAAAAATGAGCTATATTAATTACTAAAGCATCTTAGGCCCGCCGTAAAATTGGCCAAATTATTCATTTTAGGCCATTATTCCAAAAACTTTGAGCAACCACTGACTATTATAAAGAATATATCATATTCCAACTGATGTACGAATATTCTTAAAACCTAGCACGTTTGTGAATTTTATTCCACCTCTATCTTTATTTCTTGTGCTATTTTCTTCTTCTTTTGTTTAACCAAAAAGGGTAGCCAAGGAATAAGATACCGATCCGATGCCATTTCAGAATCTTGCTTGTTCTCAACTTTCAACTCTCAGAGTTAAAAATAATATTCCACTTTGATATAAGAATATGACTATGACATCTATTGTATAATTTAGATCCGAGAATATGACTATGGCATTACGCCAATTAATGTCTTGAGGAGTAGTATGTTTGCCTTCATCCCTTAAAATAGTTCCTATATATGCTAATTTACTTCCACAATTCAACATTGAAATTGGAAGTCTAAGATATAGAAATGGAAATATTTAAGCATGTGAAAACTAAGCCCAATTTGAATTCATTTTGAATCAGTCTTAATTAATATTTCTTCCCCACAGTTTTGATTTGGACAACTCATTTTTTTAAGCTTGAAAGTTGAAATTAAGTAGTACTTATCCTTTGCAGTGATGTAATATAATGTATTATTACTCGTTAACACCATATTTCAGTTTCTAATATAGATAACACAAACGTAGGGTTATATGTAAATTTATGATAAGGACGCAACACAGGCTTAAAAATTCATATATCAGTGGTGGTATATGATAATGTGATATGAATAGACTGCCTCTTACTTATCTTATCTCATAAGCTAGAGAAAAAGAAAAAGAAAAAGAAAAAAGTAAAGGTCATGGAAAAATGTAGACAGTGATGTGGAAACCGGAGAAAAAACAAAGGAAATGACTTGACGCAAGAATGGAACTGACTAAGACGCGAAAATAGTAAAACTTCCCTCAATTATATATATAAAAATACATATATTTGGCAATTGGGATGAGTTTGTGTTATGTTATTAAACGTAAATATCAAATAACTTCAATTTTGAGTCGTGTGGTTAACTAATGGCGTCATTGGTATAGAGCCATCAAATTTAAGTTGCTTACTGTCTTCAAAATTAACTTGAATGCTTAGATTAGGTTGTATCTAAATGTTCCACACTAAGATAAATCTTAGCTTTTTTTAGCAGCTAAGGCTAATGGATTTTAACCAAAATGATTCATAAGTGGGGGGTGTGTACTGATAATAGAGGGGGAAGTGGCATGTTAGTGGTGGATTCTGTTATTTTCTCCTTTTTATCTTAATTTGTCGGTGTAGCTACTAAGCTTCTTCCTCTGCTGGTTATCCAATATTTGTATTTCATCATATACAAATATATTATATTGTGTAACTTCGTTGATGTATTGCTGATTGGTACTTCTGGTACCTCTTATATAAATTGCCTTTTTTTCTGATTGAAAAAAACAAACAAACATAAGTGACGGGAACTGGTGTTTGATAGATGATAACAACACCTTAAATAAATTAAAGTCATGGACAATTTCGGTGACTATATAGATTCCTCCAACCACTAACTATGTATTTGGAAACCACTTCCATATCAAGATGTGGAAAACTTCCTTATTAATGCGTGACCAATCACACCCTTAACTAATAACTAATTCAATTCTAAGATAAAAACTTGCTGTAGCTTGATCTACTTGTATTAATAGTTATAGCAATAACGATAATTTTTTATTCTACGAACCAACTGCACAAGTTAAAATAATAAAAATAAAAATATTACATTAATACAGAAGACCTTCTTTTTCATGTTTTGACTCTTTGATTTAAGTACTTAATGGGTGTACAACAATAATAACAGCAATGAACTGAATAAATAAGCAAAGAAAAACTGAGTGGCTATTGACTTATTAAAGTTTAGGGCACTTCTTTTTTTACAACAGAATATTCGGTGAAGTGGTCCCCATTCTAAATTATGGTACAAACTTTTGCGCAAATATCTAAAATAATATTTTTTTTATAATAGGGTTTAATTTTTGTGTTACACACTTAACCTTTTCCTAATTGAACTTTATTCTACTTATGAGATTATGATAATAGTATACGTTAAAAAGCCTACGTTGATAAAGGCCTTTTTCAGGAGTTTATAAGTTTTTTTTATTAGTTTATAAGTATTTTTAATTAAAATAAGTTTATTTGATATATGAAATTACTTTTTTGATAATTTATTTTTTATAAGCTACTTCAAGTATTACTTGAAGTAATTTATAAAAAATAAGTTAACTTATAAGTTAATGATTTTTTTTTTCAATTTTATTTTTATTATTTTATTTGAAATTTTATTTTATCATTTTAGTCAATTTAAAATTCTCTTATTTTTTTATTCATTGTATAAAAAAATCATCTATCTAATTTTATATTCTACATATACACAATAAACACAAAGTCAATTTATCAATTGTCATTATTACATTATTTCTTAAGGTTATAAAATCTTTCAATTATATTAACTTTATAATTATTTCTTGAATTATTTTGTTTTTCTTTTCCCTAAAATTATGACATAATTTGTTTCTTTATATATATTTTTATTTTATCAATTCAATTCATAAAAACAAAAATTCTTCTTTTTATTAACTAAACTTCACATAAAATTAAATGTTCTTTTATATTATTTGACATTTATTAGTTAACTTATACGTTAATCTTATTAAATACTTTTAATTAAATCAGTTAATTTCTAATCTTTTAGCTCTTAACTTATAAATTATAAATTTCCAATTAACTTATAAGTTATTTATAAAAAAATTGTAAAACCACTTATCTTTCAAACGATCGCTTTCCTAGCTTAAAATTTCTCAGCACTTCACAATTAGCATCAGATCACTAATCAGTGATTTTACATATTATCACATATTGTGGCATAATAAATAATTCATATTGATAAGACTATTCAGGTTTGTTAGTGGAATCCAATGATGAAATATTCCTTAACTGTGCAATTGGGAAGCCTGGGCCAAAACACCACCTAAATGGAAAAATGGAGCACATAATAAAAAAGAAATGAAATTTGGATCCTGTGTATTTTATTTTTAATAAAAGAATTTGGATTCTGTTATCAGTGTTATGTGAATACTTGTAATAATCCAAGTTCAGGGAAACTCCTATAAAGAGAAAATCAAAATTGTGTTTATGCGATATTCTCCAAAGATGCCAATGTTATCATCATCAAACGATCACTATACCCCGACAGTATGTCCTGTTATTGGATTTATTCTCTTCCTTAGTTGAAAACAATTACAGAAAACAAATCGATCGGGCTTGAAAAAATGGGAGGAAAAGTAGAATGGCATATTGAAAACGAAGTAGGTGACGTATTTGTGCACTTAATTAACTTATCGATATCCCCACTCAACGTGATAACTTCTCTCTCCTCTCCACTGAATCAAATTGTCAATACACACGAAATTAGGGTATACAAATAATAATGTGTTTTTGGTACACCACACATAAAAAAAAAATTCATTTCAGTTTTGTATATAAGATTATTATTCCTCCTCCAGTATTTAAATTTTAACATAATTGTATATTCAATTCTTGAATTCAAAATTTCATTTGTTTTTCAATAAATACTTAAGATCACATATTAAATCAAAATAATTCTATATTAGTTAATGCACATGGTCGGTTGTATAGTGTATTTGAATTGGTGGTAAAAAAATTTAAATCAATATAAAAGTCATTTCCAAAAAATCACAATGAGTTGAACTCACATGTTACCAAACGCACCAAGTAAAACTATTTATATCAAGTTCTTCATAATTTTTTATTAAATATTTATTTAAATGATGATATGTGAATATTTATAATAATAAATAACTTTTATTAAATATATAATGTGTAAAATAAAAAACGGTCTAACTTCTCATGTGTGTCAAAAGCAACACCAACGTCGCCCAAACATCCCAAATCTTAATCCATGGAAAATGTTCTTTCATCTCTTTCAAATCGACCATTAGTTAAAACAACCTAAAATTCGATCAAGGTTAATTGCCCAACCTCGAACTCATTAGTACTAGTGTAAACTATTTGAGCAATTAGTTTAATGGTTAGAGTCGTATTTCATATTGATGTACATAGACAAAACCAAAATCTTAATTAAAACTAAATTAATTATCAAAGTAAATTTAAGATAAATTTGCAACGGAGAACGATATAAAAAAAGTTATATATAATTTGTGAAATCAAGGTTAGTCTAACGATAAAGTAGGATCTAAACTGACTTTTGAGAGAATTTTTTTTTTTTACTTAATTTAAAGAGAGATATCTTCTTTCATTTCTCTGGTGGGAAAGAAAATCTCCTCAAATGGGAGAAAAGTCCTCCTATGAAGGTAGAAGCTCTCCATTGAGGGAGAAGCCCCCTTAAAGGAGGCTTTGTTGTGCTCTAATACTAGGGTTGTTAAGGTGTCATTGTTGTTAGGGTTGTTGAGGAAGTACACTTATAATTTTTTTAATTATGTTATTGGGTCAAAGTATTTATCAGTTTTGTCGAGATTAATGTGCATTCAAGAATTCCATTGATCTTTGGTTGGATTTTCTCCTCCAATCATGTATTTCTCATCTACAAAGCTTAAACCTGATACCTTATCTAAGAGAACCAGTCCAGTAATATCAATCAAACTAACGACTTGTTAATATTCTTATCCTTTAAATGAAAGATGTATGTGTTGGGTTTTTTTTTTTTTTGCAATATATGTGATATTTTTGTTTTATAAAAATAAATAATATATATTTTTAAATGAAAAAAGATAATATTTTTTTATATGCTTACAATATGAGTTTTAGTAACTTTATTTTTGGGCTGACCTGTGTGAAATTACAATAAGTTTATAATTCTATGAGAACTTATGCCTTAAACAAGAGGAAAACACAAATTGGTTCTAATGGATCTCTCATTCCCTGTGCAAATAAAGGCGTATAGCTATGATCAACATTATTAATTGTTAAATTTGGATCGTCTATTATTTTTTTCGTTCGAATAGTATGCGTGTTGAATTGTTTATCTTGTTATCTTTGTATTGTAATCCATTTGTTAATTTGGGTCTGTCTAAACTCAAATTCCAATAAATAAGTCACATGAAGTTGTATTGGATTAGAATTTTAAAGAATTATAAAATATTTTTTTATATTCAATCAGGACTTTTAAATGATATATATAAGTTTTGTGGTATTCAATTAAAATTTTTAAATAAAGACAACAAAATTTAGTGATATTCAATTAGAATTTTTTATAACTTGTAAAAAGTCTTTTGATATTAAAAAAAATACAAATTTTGATAAATTATTTTTAAAAAGGATTTTGATGGATTTCAACATATTTTTAGTATAAAACATCTATCAAACAATCTCACCTAAATCGTTGAGATTTTACTAAACTTTTTTCTTTCTTTTTTTATTGGTTATCATACTTTATTTTCTCTCATCACATGTACTTTTTCTCTATTTAATATTCTTGAAGATGTTTGTGACATTGATAACTGCAAAATCTGAGTTAATTTGATAGTCAATTTTGGCTAATAATGAGTGCAATTTTTTCACTTTACTATTGTTTTTAATGAAATAACGAAAAAATTAACATCTTTGTAATTTTTTTATTAGCAGAAGTCAAAAGAAAAATGTTTCAAGTGCTTTAGAGGAAAATTGATGCAAAATCAAGAAGAAAAAGTCTTTAAGAAAAGTTGGAAGAATTGGACTACTCGCTCAACGCACAATTCAGGCTTGGTGCGCACTCTCGCTTAGCCGGCAAGTCCAGACTTAGTGCACACTCTCGCTCAGTGCGCAATTCAGGCTTAGCGTGAAAAATGCTCACGAGGAAGCCCAAAGGTACGCTTAGCGCGAAAACCCGTGCTAAGCACGAAGTCAACGTGAAAAAGCTACCTTAGGCCTATAAAATGAGTAAGAAGTAGAAAGAAAAAATAGATCGAGTCTCGGAGCTTTCTAGTGAAGAAATCAAAACTCTAGCCTCTCCCTTAGGGGAACCCTCCTTCTTAGACATTCCCCCTTTCTTTTTCATAGGCATCTAGTCCCTTCTTCTATCCATATTAGCCCCTGAAGTGTAAAGCCTCTCATGATTATGAGAGGCTAAACCCTCATTGTTGGGAACCTGACAGGCCAAACTCTTATAATATAACTCTATCTATTATCTATTTAATGAAATTCTGCTTCTATTATTCTTCTATACGCTTTCCTGTTATTATGGTATGATCATCCATATAATGTTTAGAGGGTAATACATTGAAAAATAGTTATTTTCTAAAGAATTAGAAAATGGTATCTAAATAAATTCATTGCTAGAAATAGATTGATATTTGTTTTGTCCAATTTTTGCATCTCTTATCTCTATGCTTTTGTTATTTTTATTTCTGCAAAGAAATTTGGAGGAAAAGGATATATAAACTAGGTTCTTCATGTGGGAAACCAAAGATAGAGTATAGATGTGAGTGGAAACATGAATTGCATTAGATAGAAAAAATTATTAACATTGCATTACATGTAGTCTTGGCATGCTAGGTCCCAACATCCTCATATTCTGATTTCATCTTTATGCATTTTAATCATTATTTATTTTTATTGTTATCTCTTTCTTTGTTTTACTCCAAATTTCACACTTACAATCCTTTATCTCTTGTACTTCTTCTAATTTCTTACAAATTGAATTTGCATCACTTAAGTACAACCAAAGTCCTTGTGGATTCGACACTTGGACTTTCATTTTAACTTTACTACTTGTGACAAATTAATACACTTGTCAATGAGTTAACAATCATATATGTGCTCTCCTATCCTTTTGCAATAAAAATATTAAATATACTCATTCTCTCTACACTTTTTCATTTGTTTCTAAAATAATGTTTGCCTTATGTGTGTTAGGGTTAGTCATGTTTTCCTTATCTTAACCGTGTCCATCACTTACCTGATGCAATATTCATATGATTGTCATCCTTAATTTTATCATCATCTATATAATTCAGTAATCTTCTTACAAATTTTTTACCTTCACCACTTCGATCTATCCCGTTTAAACATATAATTGGATTTATCATGAAATAATTATAATAATTAAAAAAAATAAAAAATAATGTATAATTTTAAATCTATTATTCAAATTCAAAAGTGAAAATGAGAAAATGATATTACAAGAAAAATAATATATGAAAACATAAAGTTAGAATCAATTTAACTATTAGAATATTAAAAATACTATATTTAATTTATTTTTTATATTCAAATCTTATTATTTCTTATTTTTTCACTAATTATTATAATTTTGAATGTGTTTTTAAAATTTTACAGAATTCTTTTAAATCTTATAGATTTATAAAGTTCTTTCGATTTCTTAAATTTCTTATAATATAAATTCATTAAAATACACACTATCATAAAAATCTTATAAAAAAATATGATAAATCATAATATATTTACATAATCTTTAAAATTCATAAAATATTTTTATACTAAAATGATTTTTTTAAAATTTTAATCCAATACAACTCTTAAAGTTGCGTTGCGAAATCATCAACCATACATAAGAGACGGTGAATTGTTTGTCTTCTTGTTTGAGTTCAAAATTAATCAATGGATAACCAGTGCCGGATTTGTGGTTTGGTGTTTGATGCAAGGAGATAGATGTTAAATTGTTGTGTTGTATAGTAAAATCTGACCCTTTGTTTCTTTTTTGAAACAATTATTATTGTTTTCCATTCATAAATACATTTATTATTTTCTACTGTAACTTGTTTTTAAATCTTATCTAGTCAAAGTGTCAAACAAATGTATAAAACAAAGAACCGCAGGTTTTGTTCATGCACACTAATCACAATTATCCTGAAGGAATAAAATCCTACCCATATAGTTTATTTTAGTTAGCACGCTCACAATAAAACTATAAATTAAGCTATACTTAATTGAGTACCAGATCATGCTCCACCTAAATTATTAAGTTTAAAAGGGACATGCACATGGTTTTTTTTTTTATTTTAATTTATAGTTCCTTCCTAAGATGTAAAAGCTTCAATATATAAAAACGTGACAAGGAAGGTATGAGAGGAAACAAAAAAGATATCAACGGATGCCCCTATCTGGCTGGATATGTGTTAGCATTTAACATAGAGATTCTTTTCTCTTTTGTTCCTAACATGTTTGTAAAACATGTAACAAAATGAATGCACATAGTACAGTGAATATGTTGAGTCCACGAATCCTGGTGTGACAAATGGGTCCTAGAAGAAAAAATAAATGGTGGTGGCTAATTCTGCCGCGACCGTGGGAAAGTGACCAATCATCTAACAAAAGCAAGACCATGAGTTACCATGCGATGTATGTGATTATTGCAAGGCAACTGAAGAGCTTTTTGTTGTATTAGCCTAAGACATGGTGGACCTTCATCCAGCTTCCTATTAGCTGGTATATATATATAAAAAAGTTATTTCATAAAAAGTGTAATTGTCATTATTATACATCCTACATATCAATAAATTATTAACATGACTGATATTAAATTTGATATTTTTATTAAGACATTAAATTCAAATCTTATAGATAAAAAAAATATTTGATGTCGTTAAAAATAATGAATTAGATTTTCTGATAAAGATTAATGGACAATAAAATTCATAAATATTTCACATTAATTTCATGCTTAAAAAAAATACAACCTACATATCTTATTAGTTGAGATTCCTAAGATGGTTTTTGAAATTTGATTCAAAGTTGCCAAATTCAATTGGTTATATGGAAAATATACCATGCGTATCTCTATCTCATTTCTGTTACATCATTGATATAATCTCTTAGACCAATTAAAACATAATTTAGAGTTGTTGGCAATTTGATAAATAGACAATACACACACGTAACAACTAATTAGAAGTTTTGATGTACTGTAAAAGGGTATTGTATTGTTTATGTAGCATGCCCTAAAATTGAGTCTTTTCAATGAAGTATGCACTAAGCCACGAGCATATGTAAAGTGCAACGTCACATCGAATAGTAGAACCAAATTTATCTTTCCCTTTCTTAAATTATTGAAGACGAATTTTACTAATTTCTCTTTCAATTGCACCCCTTTTGGAATTTTCCTGAAGGATCTTAGCCCCACCACTTCCAAAAATTTAAAAATGAGTCTAACCTTTTCTGTTCGTGATAACACAAGATTAATGTAATTGAAAGAATTACATAATTCTTATTATTTTTTTATACATTAATTCTTATTATTTAGTTATAATTGTTTGGATTGATTATTTTCCCTTAAACTGAAGAATTAGCTATAAAAATAGTAAAACTTACGTATTATAAATATTGATGAGAAGTTTTTTTACACGTTACAAATGACAACAAAATATAGTGCCTTGTTCATGATTAAATAAACGTATTTTCAGGGAGGCAACTACATAGATAGAAAAAAAATAGAGAGGACTTTTCAATTTTGATTTTTTTATTTAGTTTAAATTTTAAAAATTTAATTCATTTATTTTTATTTTTTCTTTGATTGAATAATGGACAGAAATTTCTTAACCTCCGGGAGCGTTTGTTTCACAGATTTTTTTTTATTCTTGAAAATATGAAGTTTGGAAAATTTATTATCATGTTTTAAGATAATAAAATAATTATTGCTGAAATATAATATACTTATGTAAATACTCAAAAATAACATTTTCACGTTATATTTTAGAAGAAAAAAATCCCACGATTAAAAAAATAATACATGAAACAATCACCCCCTTTAATTATATTTTAGTAAAGTTAACATGTCACTTCAACAAAATCTTTACTTTAATTTCACCTGAAAGAGAAAAAGAGAAAGACATATGTGTCCCTCTCAAACTTTATACATGTTATTAAAAATAAAATAATCTTAGGACATCGTTTCAAATTACTTATATTTTGCATTACCAAAAAAATACTTATATTTGACCACCACAAATGTTGGAATTATCTAATTATATGAATTTAAGGTAAAATATTCAGATTTTTTTTTATCATGTGATTATCTTACATAATTCAAACAGAAAAATGATACCTATGATATGAGGGATTTGTTCCAAAAAGTTACTTATATGATGTGCATTTATGGATTTAATGCAAGTAAAAAAAATCATTATTTCTTTTAGATTTGATTCATGTAAAATGAGGAAATCACATTTTAGAGGATAAAATATAGTACTAACTATTAATTAAAAATTGAAATTATCCTTAAGTTTAAATTTTTGTTTGTATATATTTGTTTGATTTAAATATATTTTTAATCCTTTAATTTTGAGTTATTTTATTTTTATCCTTCCAATTTAAAGTTATTTTTTAGTTCTTAAAATTCATAAAATATTATTTTTACTCCTATTATTACACAATACGAGTCAAACATAAAATAAAAAATCTATAATTTATAATAACTTTTAAATGTTCAAAATTTATATTTTAAGGTATAATTTTGAAAGTTAAAAACTATCATAATTGAGAGTTAGTAAAAAATTTAAAATCTCATAAACTACTTCAAAAATTGTTAATTTTTTTTTTTATTGATTTGCCTATTATAGTTTAAAATCACAAAAAAAATCATATTTTAAAATATAAAATAAAAAATCAATTTCTGACCATAAAAATGACAAATTATTAATCTTTTATTTCTGATTTGACTAACTTTATAAAAGGATTAAAAAAATATTTTATAAATTTCAAAAAAAAATATGACTCATATTTAAGAAATTAAAAACATATTCAAGCCTATTTGATTTTATCACAATTATAATTATCCACAAATTATTTTCTAATCAATGATTTTAATTTTATTTTCATTCTCTAAAATACAAAACCACATTTTAGAGAAAAGAAGAGATAACTTAATTTGGGTGTCAAATTAGATTTATACCTTACCCAATTAACAAACTTGAACAATGAGAAGACAAATATACTAAATAAAATAATAAACGAATTTAGCATCATCACAACACAGTTCTTAAAACCATAATCCATAGATATTCTTATTGCATCATCATCATCATCAACAAACCGCATTACAAAAGAAAGATACAGCCACCTGGATAGGCCCATAGTGGTTCCCAAAACACACAAGCAAACAAAACAAAAACAAACCAAACCTGAGAAAATTAAAGAAATAAGAAACCCCACCAATAGGGTCTCACATCTCTCTAACCTCTAGAACACACCAATACTACGAAAATATATCAATGTTCCCTGAAACCGTTCGACCCAGTCACCGCCACGTGCACAACCTCCTTATTTAATTATTATTCACACGTGACCGCGTTCTTCCCTAATTACTTGTTAATAATTATTTTATATTGCAAGAACCAAACCGGGTACGGATTTCCCGACCCGACCGGAGACGCTGCTTTCCCAGACACAGGGCAAACGGCCGGCGCCGGAGCTAGCCGGAACAATCTCGCCGGAATCGTGGATGCGGGTGACGGTGAGGGCGGTGTTGAAGTACTCTCTGATCTGAGTAATTATCCCATCCGTGACGGTGCAGGCGTGGACCCAGGCAATGTTGCGGGCGGTGTCGCAGCCCTCGACGATGACGGTGGAGCCGAAGGCGGCGATGGACTGCGGAAGGAAGCGGAAGGAGTTGTCGGCAGCGGAGTCGCCGGTGAGCATGCGCATCAAAAACTGGTGTGAGGGCGGACCATGGAACCACCACTCGAGGTCGGCGGCGACGATCTTGACGACGGCGTCGGAGTCGCCGGAGTTTAGGGCGTCATACAGTGCGAGCACCAGCCGCTTGTTGCTGGAATCAGCGTCCGAACCACTTGCCTGAGAGTTAGCCAGTTCGAGAAAAGAGATTCCGCGTTGCGGTTTAACTAATCAAATACAAATTAAGCGATTCGAGGAAATTCGAGCAAGTAACCAAACCAAACAATGTCTTATTTTTGTTGTTTGAGTTGAGTCTTGAAATGGGAAGGAAGAGGGGTTTATATAGGAAGTCCGCATGGGGAAGCTTGTGATCGAGTGCGGACGGTACTAGTTGGAACATTTTTTTATTTGATGACGTGTTGGTTTTTCATTGGAAGTTGGAATACGAGTGGATTAAGATGGAAATAGTACGCGGGTTTTATTTAAATGCTGCAACGTCATTAGGGATGAAACTGAAGCGACGGTCAAGCCTACTTTATTGACTTAATTTGAGCATTTAGTTCAGTGATGTGTGTGAAGGGCTTTCACCAAAAACACACAAAAACTGTGGGACTCAGACTCCAAAACAAGAAACTTAATTGATTTCAATTAAATTATATATTATTCATCACTATTACTATTATGATATCATTGACCTATTTTTAGTTGTATCATTAATAAATATTCTTTAATAAAAGTATATTTTTATACCTTCAAACTTCAAACCTTGTTGCTATCTTTTCTTTTTAAAAAAAGTGATAAGTGAAAGCATGTATGTTATAAATGCGTTTGCTTGTCTTTGTTTTTTTGGTTACTTTGTTACGTTAACGGGTTTAGCTTACCTTTGTTTGGTGCCTTCTTAACACAGTAGGTACGTTACTTGTTTTGAAAATTTAGACTTTTCAGTTTTCACTCGCGAAAAAACCCAAAACAATATACTTTTGTCTTAATGCTAATTACATATTATCAAATTTAAGTGTATACGGAGTATTAAAAAATGGGTAAAGAATATTAGAAAATTGCGTCAACTAATATGTAATGAATAATAGGATTTAATGATTTAATAAATTTCACTTAAGTTTTGCTTGATATTAAAAAATGAGTTATAAAATTACGTCAATTATAGCCTATTTTGGTTAACATTAAAAAATTTATTATCAATTTTTTTGGCAAGTGTATACTGTAAAATAATAATGAAAAAATAGGTTATACTTTGATAATGTAAATAATTTTACAATGTTATTCAATTAAGAAAATGTTAAGATGCCGTTCATAAATTAGTAACTAATATTATATGTTTTTAAAGTGACATATAAATATATAAAAAAAAGTTAACTACAAATTTAGTTGTATCTTGTACGCAATTAGATGTATTGCAGGAAACAAGGATAAAGGAAATTTAAATTAAAAAAAAATAATATGTTTCCATTCTTTCGTTAAAAACAAATCATTGCAGGAAACAAGGCAAAAAGAAATTTAAACTAAAAAGGGTAATCCGTTTCCATTCTTTAGTGAAAAAAGCAAAAATGATTTTCTGAACTTTTCTGCATCTCAACGAACAACGCCAACATGAAGCGCAAAGTTAGCAACTGTTTTGGTTTTCTTGGTCGGAAAGCACTTCTGTGTATTCTTTTTGGATTCAACTGACGGCACCGATTAAGATTCCAAACAAAAGCCATCATTATAATAATAATTATTATAAATTTAAGAAGAAGAAAAAACATGCTTAATTTTTTCAACTTATAATTCTTTTTTTTTTGTTGACTAACTTATATTTCAAATGGTACCATATAAGAGAGGAAATTTCGCTTATAAATTTTCAGCATACCATTTTGTCAAAAAGAAAAAAATGAATGGTAATGACTTCTGAGTGAATACACATAAGAGTGGACATAGATCTAGGTCTACTAGATGACTCATGAATCCAAACTAAGTCGAAGAGAAAAATATGAGTTAATTTTAATCATCAATTTGGTTCAAATTTAAAAATTACAAATTCAATGAATTAAAATTTCTGAGGTTTATAAGGATCAAAGGCAGTTTTCAAAACTTAAAATTACTTATACTAATATTTATGCCATTTATATATTATTCATTTGACAAAATTCTCATATTAACAGTTTCATTTAATGAGTATGTATTGATATTATAAAATTATTTTATAGTGTGATATCATTTAATTATAAATTAACATTTATATGATTTTAAAGTAATTATTATAAAAATTAATTATATATGATAATGATGGTTGTGATTGAATAATAATATAAATTGTTTTAGCCTTGCTAATAAGTTAATAACCATTTTTCTCAAATTTAAATACGAATGGCATAGTAACAATAGCAACTGTTCCGATATGGGAGTGCAATCAATCCAAATCACATAAGACATAAGCATGGTCCATGATGTCCACTGTACTATTTTATCAGTGTATGTATTGTGTTGGATTGTGTTGGATGGCAATTGCCATTTGCCAATGCCCCAAATAATCACTCCCCCAGAAGCAACTCTCCACTACTCTACTGTCCCATACCATAAACATGCTATTCATTTATGGAGAAGCTCCTCAATCAGTCATGGCATGCATTGCTAGACACAATGCATCAATGTATGTAGCTATCTAATATTTTGGTGTCCTTGTCAGCGTGTCACTATCTATTTCGTCTTATGTTTCACTTCAAAGGTGGCAAGTTTGCAAAGAAAAGAAGATCTCAAACTCTAATTTCACATAAATATCATTTTGTTTGATTTTTATATTATTTTTAGGTTTGGGGAGTAAGTGTATTATATTGCTTGCTGAGTCAGGGTATTAAAAACACTAAAGAGTGATCTGTGGGTAGGGCACCATTTATAGAGTGTCGATGATTTTAATGTTAAAACATTTTTTTTTAGTTTCTTACATTTATTTTTTCTAAAGGTAGTTCTATTTAAAATATGATCGGATATTAAATTTGGACAAATATCAAAGTAGAAATTAAAATTTTAGTTCATCAAGCTGTGAAGAATAAACTCTTTTATGTTAAACCCAACTTCATATGCTTTTGTTTTTGGTACTAAGGAGGGCATAGGCCCAACTTCATTGGTAATGCTAAGGCAAATTGTACTAATAGGATTTCTTTTACAAATTAATTCTACAAATAGGACTATTTTAAAACAAATTCTAACGTGGGGCTATTTTATTATGTAAAATCCATGCAAAATGCCAACAATAATGGCGAAATCGCCTCGTGCAAACATGTGGCAGTGGACCCGCCACTATAGTTGGCGAGAAAGGCAAACTCGCCCGTGCTGATATGCTTTTTTGTACCGAAAATTGAAACGGGTATAACTTTTGATAGAAATGTCTGTTTGAGACTTATAATGTGTCAAAATGCTCGAAATTGAATGAAGAATCCCCTGACAAATATAGCATATCGTCATACGTCACTGTTGCACTCTAAATCGCCACTAGGACGGGCGGTACCACTGCTGCATGGCTATCTCATTATCAGCAGTGGCGGGTTTGCCTTTCTCGCCCGTTGTAGTGGCGGGTCCACTGCCACGTGTTTGCACGAGGCGGTTTCGTCATTGTTGTTGTCGTTTTGCATAAATTTTACGTACTAAAACAACCTTATGTTAAAATTTGTTTTAAAACAGTCTCATTTGCAAAATTAATTTGTAAAAGAAACCTATTAATGCTAATCAACAATGAATCATATATTTTTTTCTCTCCTTTGTTTGTGGTAGTGTTTAGCAAGGAAAGTTGGATTGTGTGCCGTGACGCGTCGACCATTTATGTTGTGTTGGGTATCTCTACTTTACAGCAATGTCTTGCAAGTGTTTTGTTTGTTTTTTTGTTATTTTTTTAAGTAACCTTCACTTTAGTATAATTATTAATGGCTTAATTATTTATTGATTGCATAAAATCTTCACTCTGTTTCTTGATGTGTAACTTATTATAAAATATTATTCATTTTAACTTTTTGTAACAATAAAAAATGTAATGAGAAAAACTAAAATAGATGATATTATATGACAATCTATCAAATTAATTAGAAATTAAAGTAAAAGACATTATTTTTAAGAATCAAAGTTCGAGGTTTATTTGTCCTTTTTTACCTGTAATTTGTTCAATAAAGACAATGAATATCTCGAGAAGCTTTTGTAAGCCTAAGAAGAAGACAAAAAGCACTCCAGTTCATACTTCATAGTTCATACATCCTCCAGTGTTCAGTGTCAATGCCCATGAAATTCAGTGATACTAATGTTGATATATGCATAGAAATATATTGAGATTCATAAAAGATGATAAGACAGGGTTAAGTCTATAGTATTTTGATATTATGTTTGTAAACAGTTTTTATAATTTACTTTTTTTCTTTTATCTTGTTGACATATCACTTTTTTGTTTCACATCTAACTTCTTGTTTTCTCTTTTCTTCTTGCAACAAATTTTTAAAATATCTTTTACAACTAATTGCATTTATTTCTTTTTACCACAACACTAATTAATTTTATATTTTTCTCTTCTCTTCCATCTCTATTATTTATAAGAAAATTGCATAATTTTTTCCATCTCTATTATTTAAAAGAAAATTGTATAAAATTAATATATAGTATAATTTATCTTCTTACATCCCCTACTCTATCCAATGTTGCAATCTCTGAACTCTGAAGAAATGAGGGACAGCTAACAAACGGGACAATATTGGTTTGAAGTGACCTGAGAAGGCAATTGGAAATACTTTTTATAATCTATCGTTGGAAGATTCAAACAAGACCAAGGTGCAAGGTTTTCTTTGTTGCATTCCACGTACGTAGCTAAAAAGAGAACGTGCAATTGTATCATTGGTCCGTGATTATAGGTGTAACTTGAAGTATGACTAGCCATTCTTTTACCTTACTAGTTCCTTTAGTTATTAGTTAATTTATTTTCTAAAGAATTGAGATTTTTTAGTTAAAATTTGGGAATGTTTTTCCTTTATTTCCGCTTTTTATTTTATTTTCCCTAATTAAATTTAGTCATCTTTAATTATGAAATATGAATTTGTAAAATTATTTTTTGCAATAATCTACATATTTGTTATTTAATTTATGTCATGTTATATTTTATGTTAACATATCTATACCTTCAATTTTTAGAGATTATCGTATTCCATACCCGAATCGTTGCAGCACAGGCTTCGACCTTTCTCATGCGAGTCCAAATGGATAGATTTCATGAGAAAAGCAGCGGTTCAGTTAACTACATATGAATCAGTTTTTTGTGCATCATTATAGAGAAAGTAATGTAAAAGGAATTGCATATAACTTGTTGAATAATGGAGATATTTGACCAAGCAATTAGGCGTCCATGCCAAACCTCAAAAGCAAGCCTATTAAATAGTATATTAGATTAAAATTTTAAAAGATTATTTTAATATAAATTTTTTTTATCGAATTTTAAAAGATTTTGTAAGAATATAATGACTTCTAAAATTTTTGTTAAAAGACTTTTATGATTATGATCTTGTAGTTTGAATTTTAATGAATTTATAGAATATGAATTCATAATATTTGAAATGACATTATAGATTTTTAAAATTTTAATGGTTCCTTGAATTTTTAAAAAATATTTAAAATTATTGATAAGGATTTAATTTTTTTTTCACCTAACACTTAAAATCCATCTTGTACAAAGAATCCTAAACATGTTGCATAACAAATAAATTTTTCCTAACATATTTACAAGTATAATAGGCTCATTTTTCTTCAATCATCATATTAATTGTATAAAAACTATATACAACAATGTGGTAGCATGAATTCTTATAGTCATTCTCATAATAATGATCTCACCAAACAAAAAACATGTCCATAATTGTTTCAAATCCAATTTATATATTTATCCATTTTTACATAAGTCAACTTTGTACGTTTATTAAAATGACATATTTTTCATATTTATATATATTCACATTCATTCATATGTATAAACATGCAATCAAGATACCCAAAATTCAAAGAATTGAAAAGATATCTCATATCATACATTTCAAGGCATGTTGTCCGTTGGTGGAAAGTGTAAAAAAATTATGAATGTCTACCGCTTATGTGTAATGAAAAAAGAAATACATGTCACTTGACAAAAAAGAAAAAAAAATATCATAAAATCTCATGAGTTTGAATAATATTGTTTAATGTGTATTTTCTAATAAACAATCTTATAAAATCCATTAAAATTCATCCTAAAAAAGAATTCATCAAAAATTGTATACTTTTTAATACTAAAAAACTTTTTTTTAAGTTGCAAAAAATCTTAATTGAATACCACTAAATTTTCTTGAATTCCTTAAAAATCCTAATAATCTTGATTGAATACCACAAGACTTATTTTTATTATTTAAAAATCTTGATTGAATACCTCAATTTTTTTTAAAAAGTCTTTTATAATCCTTTAAAATCTCAATTGAATACACCCCCAAACCTCATAAGATGCAGACAAACTTGCAAAAAATGCATATAACTACACATTGGGTATAATTGTTTTCTTATACTTTTCTTATTAAACATAAAAGCTTGATTTTTATTACTTTTATATAGAAAAGTTTATCTACACAGTGCAAAAATTAGCTTCATTTCTGTATTACAGTTACTTAATTTTTGAAGTAACCTCAATGTAGAAACTAAAGTTCCCTGAAAGTGGAGCAAGTTGTATCTTTGGATTGAACAAGAAGGAAAATCCATATATTGTATAATCATTCACTGATGCCTATCTGCCAATGTCATAAGATCAGCATGGAAACTATATTAACCAACACATTATTTGCTAAAGGCAAGATGGAGAACAAATTAACCTGGTTGCCAATTCACAACCATTAATACTCACTTAGTCTCAGTATAGATGGAACACACATTAAAATTGTAAAACTCAACAATCATTCTCTTTGTATCAATGAAGGAGCCGGCGGGTTCATTGTTCCATCTTTACCTCTTTCACAATTCTCTTGGTTCAAATTAGATAGCATCCTATCTGAAGTGTAATATCCCTTTAAGACATTGCTTGAATTTGGAGGACTAGATGTTTTCATCACATAAGGGGAAGAATTGCTAGTACTACCAAGAGGAGAACTTGTGCCAGATTTGGTTGATACTACATCTTCACGAGCCAAAGGTGAAATTGATGGTTTTTCATCTCTAGTATCAGTTTCTTTCCTTGAGAATTTATCTTCTACAAGATCATAGTTATTCCCCGTCCTTGCTTCTTGAGCAAGAGTGCACCAGCAACAGCATAGCCAAAGTATGCAATCAGAAACTGAATGCTTGCCAAAACAGAAGTCATAGGCAGGTAAATTGAACCTCTTTCTCATTTGGATCCTCCAAAATCCACCATACAGTAAACCAAGAAAACAAAGAATGATTCCAACAGCTGCTAGAGCCTGCCTAACATTGTCATCATCTATGTTAACAGAAGCCAAAAAAAAAATCCAGAAGGGTGCCATACAAAACAGCATAAAAGTGGCAATATGAACATACATGTTTCCAAAGCCAAGTCTCTCCATATTCCACCCAAACACACAAAAAGTGCAGAAAAGTGAGAGATATGCCAAGGAAATATCGTTCCAAATGTCAAGTATTCCTCCACTCCACTTAGGTCTATTTTCAACAAACCTTTGTCGATCATCTTTGGATGCAAATGAATAATTCTTCTCAAATGGTTTCTCTCTCAGCTGCTCTTGCCCTTGAGAAGCCGTAACTTGAACCTGTGCTTCTTCATCCATCTCACAATCATAGTCCTTCCCAAGTGGGCTAAGAATGGTGTACAAACCAGCAATTGCAGGAGCAGCAATTGCAAAAGATATACATATTCCAACTCCAATGGCAGGCCTCTCAGACCTTTTATACCCTAAGTTTAGACCACAAAGTGCATATTGAGCAAAACAGTTAACATGAAGGAGAATCACAACTACCATCATATGTGTCCACTCGTGAGGCTTGTAAGTGCCATTCTTGCAATATACCTTTCTAAGCCTAGAGATGTCAGTTGGTCTCCATCTGATCAGAAGAACAAGGTGGTAGAATCTCTTAGGGTGTTGGTACAAACACATGAGTGTAAACAATGCATTGAGTATTTGGTTGTTTATTTCAAACCATGTATTTCTCTGAGACTTTCTAGGTAGTAGACCATTCAACATACCTGTCATGACAAGGAACAGAATTGCTCCCGAAACCGCGACACAAACAATCCACACAAAAAGGGCCATGTTCATTGGACTTCTAATCCATTCAATGAACATTTTCTTGACTGAACCCCAGTCAAGTTTCTGAGCAAACATGCCACTGAAACGTGATCTTAAGCTCTTTGGACGAGGAGAAGGCACAGATAGTGAAACCTGGTCTCTCTCAGTAGCAAGCCTTCTGAATTTGGCAGATGCAGAATCAAATTTAAGAAAGTTTATCCTATTAGGAACAGAAGAACCTAACGTGCCCTGAAGCCTTCTCTGAGGATCTTCACTGTTCACAAATGTTTTATGAGTAGTTGAAATATCTATAGATGTAAACTCATTCACTTTATTCCCATTAGATTCCTCAATTTCATCTTTGGAATTCCCAATCCCATTATCAACCGAAACCATTCTGATAAAAAAAATCTGAGCTTTGTCGATCAAATCAGAACCGTAGTATCATCAATGGTATAGGTACAGAACAAATACTGCGAAAAAGACATAAAGAAACTATGCTAAGGTTACAAATCAGTGGCAAATTTTCTATGCATTCATATAAGCACCGGGGAAGGTATCAATGCAAATAAAAAATATAGACAGAGAATTGATTACTTTTGTTATGGTGATGATGATTGTGTTCATATACCTAATAAACAATTTTGAAATCAGAAATGAAAACAGAAAATCTGTTTTCTAATAATTCAACAAAATTCAATTCTCAGAACAGTGAGAGAATGTAGCAAAAAGAAAAGAAATCTGAGAATAATAGCATTAAATTGTTGAAGGCATAATAATAAGGTGGTGGTGAAAATTAGACATACCAATTAATTAGCTGAGTCACGACGCGGAAGTGTGAATGCAAGTGATTTATTTCCTCACAGATAGTTATGTGTGTTTGATTGATAATATTCAGAAACAAGAAATCGTATGGAATCAAAAGTCTAAGCACTGATACAAAGGAAAAAGTTAAACAAAAAAAGCAGTTTCAGAAAGAAAAGAAAAAAAGTTAAACAAACAAGAGTGACATGCAAACATACAGTTGGCGAAACAAGAATGACTCCACGTACTCGCAGGTAACAACCCAGTCAAACAATGAGCGGTGAATTAGAATTAAGATTGTCTCTTTAACAGTTTACCGTCCAATATGACTGCTGGTTACAGGCCGCCACCGGCAAGAAAAAGTAAAGGCCAAGGAAGCACTCAATGTATGGAAAATTCACATTTGGGAAGAAAAAAAGGACAAAAATTTTGCCAACTATTTGTCTCATAATTGCAAATTTAATTTCTTTATAATTTAATTTACGAATTTAATTTACCATTTTTTCAATGTTATTATTTCAATCCAAATTCTAATTGAATATTGATTTGATAACATTCAATTACCTTTCTATTGGACGTTCATCATTAAAAATGAAATTTGTAATTTTGTTAAGAAAAAAAGAACTAACCTCAGTTTGGTTGAAATATTTTATATTTTTATTTTTAAAGAAATAAAAGATACATTTTTTTTAAATTCAAAAAATATTTTCTCTCAAAATATTTCAAAAAAATTAAGGTCAAAACTAAAAATAAAACATCAATCTTTTTAACCTTTTCTAGAAAAGTAAAAAACCCAATGTAAATGTATCATTTTAGAATATATTTTTTTCGATACATGTTTTCTATATCTTAAAAAAAAAATATTTACAAAAATTAAAAATAAAAGTAAAAAATAAACACTCAAACCAACCAAGTGCCACTAAAAAAATCAAAAGTAAAAGTAAAAAATGTGGAGCATCTCTCTTTATTTCCATGCACGCGTATCGTGTCACGCGCTTCTTCGTATAATTAGCTTATTATGATTTACCAAATCATACTTTTATTAAGAAAAAAATCAATAAAGAAGCATATTAATTAGACTAATGATGATATTTTATTAAAAATGGGTCAAAATAGAATTTTAACCCCTTATTTATTTTAAGTTTAATTTGGTCCTAAAGTTAATTAGACTAATGATAATATTTTATTAAAAATAGAAAAATTTCTCATCAGATGTTGACACCTGTCCCAGTCCAACCTTCTTTTTAGTAATAGATAATAATAAAATAGAAGCCGGAACAAAAAGTAGAACAGTCACAAATCACGATGCCATTTGTCGGGAAATGGAAAAAAAGAAAAGAAAGGAAGCTATAGACATAGACTTTAATTTTTACAAATAAAGTTGGGCTTTTCTTGTTCAAAGCTATAATTTGCGATTTAACCTTCCATAGTTTTACACACACTATCATTCATTTACAATTGGCTTTACCAGGCGAAACGAAAATCATACTGAAAAAATGCTACCACCTTATTTTCAACTCTAAAATATCAATTGGTAAATTATGCAATCGTATGTTTTCTAATGAATTATTCGTATAAGTAACAGGAATTAATATTGGTAACAGGTTCGCATAAACCAGGTGTAAAACAAGATATAATTCAATTCATAGTGTAGATAAGATCAGACTCCGGCAACCTCATTAAAAACTCATTTCTTGAATTCAGTCAGACCAATTCAATACCAAAGCAAGTACACTCTGTAAGGAGATGTGTAAGATGAACAACTAGACAGACACACAAAACAGTGTAAATCATCAAACAATAGGTCCAACCGCCAGAATATTAAAGGTATAATTTAAGTAAGATCATCCTCCTCAAGTTCTTTGGCTTTCAGCTTTTCCTTCACCCTCAAAAGAAGTGTGGTCTTCCAAGAATCCTGCACAAGCACACATGCAATGTTGATGAGCTACAGACAGTGGTACCACTTATGTAATGCAAAAGAAAAGAAAACAAAAAAATCAGCAAGAGGGCCAGACATTTAAAAAGAGCTTGTTTTAATAAATTGGACTCTCAAACTAATTGAGATAAGTTAGAAAGTACTTATAGGTAAGCTATTGCCTCCCCCTAAATTAATGACGTTCCTAAACTCATCCATACCAGTTAAATACGTATGTCTAGGGCATACAGGGAAACACAATATCTAGAATTCCATGTCTCAAAATAAGTGTCTGCATTTGAATTTTGAAGAAAAGTCCCAAAATAAGTGTCATGTTAGCTTTTCAATGCAATATTAATTGTTTTTTTCTGCTAATACCCCTAGTAATGTCACTTTAGTTTTTCAATGTAATATTAATACTAAGGTTAGTTTTGTAAAATTACTATTTTTTTCATCTATTTATTAGTTTTTCTTGGTCTTGTTAAACAATCTAGGACAACACTTATTTTGGGACAGAGAGAGTATTTTGGAAGCAACGATTGATTAGAAATTTAAAATTACATATTTAGATGAAAAAAAAAAAAGATACATATTTATCGTTGTAGGAAAAGAATCAGGTACAAGAGTGAAGAAAACACATGACCAACAAGAATAGATGCTCAAGAACACTAAAAAAACACTGGAAGGATAACAAGGCTGTGTATCATCAAGATTCAATGTGTATATGTGAAACAGAGACAAAAGAAACAAATTATAATTTTGCTTTGGTTTACTTTCACATATTCAACAGGCAATTGAAACCACCAGCTAAAATGTCTGTCCAACCCTCTAAGCAATTCATGATTTGTAGAATTTGATTAATCACAACTACTTCAGAAGCACTGCTTTAAACCATCTCTTTTAACCGTTAAGTTGAACAGTTTATTATGGCCAAAAACAAGAAATGTTAATCCTACCAAATTTGGTGACATGTGCACTTATTATTTTAGCATTCCAAACAGGACTGCTTAAATTCAAATGCATAATACAGTGATTTTGTGGGGGTGGTCCATCCCCGTTCTGTTAGGTTGTAGCTGCCTTTAAGGCACCTTTGTAAGCAAAAATAAAATAAAATACATTTTACAGTGATTGAGTGACAATACGGAAATTATACTCTAGGTAATCAAATAGAACTTAAATTTCAGGGGGAAACTTCAATCTGGCAAATATTTCCATTTAATTGCTGTACAAATTGAGAATTAAGTTATGAAAGGTTATGTTTATTCTTGTATAAAATGTGGATAAAAAATACAGTGGAAGTATTTTTGTTAAATACCACTAGAAGTTATCCTACTTAACAACTTTTGGAGCTTACCAGAGGGGTCATGCTATCAAATTCCTTGACAACATCAGTAAACTTCGCAACATCTTCTTCATCAATTGCAGCAGCAATGTCCTATCCACCAGGATTAAAAAAAATGTCAGTTTCATCTGGCAAATGTACTAGTGAATCAGCAAACAAAATAGTAATAGTGCTATCACAATGCTATGCTAATACCAAAATATAATAAAACATTATGACCCAGGAGACAGCAACCAAGAAGTTCAAATATTCTAATCCAATTTACTTGGAAATAAAAAAATAATAACGAAATACCAAAACTAGTGACCTACCGCCAAAAATCTATATTCACGTGTTCCCGAAAATGTTGGATCCAGTTCCTGCAAAATAAAAACATATCTAAATAATTGAGCAACAAATAAGCTGTCCAGTCACAAGAAGTTGACTATTGAAAAAACTTAGACCTGATATCGTTCTAATGCATTGGTTACAGCAATAACATCCCCTTTACAGAGTTGGCAGATGCCAGCATTAAGCAGGTGTCCTTTAACTCCATACTTCAGCAAATTATTGTTGAGGGATTGGCGAGCTATCTCTTCGTAAATCTCAATCGACTTCTGATATCTAAAGAAGAGTTATCATAACAAAGAAACAGTTAAAGTTCAATTTAACAAAAAAAAAAACTCTGATAAAGTTCCCTCCATTTAAAAAATAAAGTTTGGATTTCTTTAGCAGTTCCTGCTCCAACTAGAACAAATTGTACACAATAACATATCCAACCCATACCAAATGCAGCAATGGACCGACTTTTGTTCGCACCATGTAAACAAGTCATCATATTATGGATTGTGGAAAGAAATATGCTAGATTTCTATTAAAATCATAGACCATACATCCATACCAATTAAAACTCAGTGTCAAACAACCTACACTGACCTAAGCTAATGTTAACCTGAGGAGAGTGGGTTGGAGGAAGGGTACTGAACAAAATAAAGGCCAGAAAGAAAGTTCCCAGAAGAAATGACTAACCAATTAAAGAATAAATCCAAGTTGAAGAAATATTAATCAATTTCATCAGCATAATAAAAGAGACGCAATATTCAGAAAGTACAAAATCTTACTGTTCTAGCTGAGCAGCAAACTGGGCAACTTTTTGTTTGCATTGGTTTGCAGAAGTTGTCACTTCTTCATTTTGAAAAAAATCAGCTGATTTTTCATAGTAAACAAGAGCCTGCTCAATATTCTGTTCACCCTCATACAATTCAGCAATTTCCTGTGTGTATAATAGTGAACCCGGTTAAAATTAAAATTAGGGATTCAAATAACTTCATATACTTCAATGCACTTAATCACAGGATCAATATCTCGAAGCTGAATATGGGCAAGAGAATAAATTAAAAATATACCCCGGAGTAGAGATACCAATGTCATAGATATAATGTACCTTTAAATATCTAGCAGCCATAGATAGTCTTCCAATGTCACAGAAAAGATTTACGGCTTGGTCTAAGCAAGATACAGACTCTGTATTCAAAGAAAGAAAAGGTAACTTCAATTGTCTTGTTAGTTCTTACTAATGCAAGTGGGACATACTAACACAAGCAAGACTGCAAAATAATTTGTTTCTGCTTACTGCTTAGGGATATGATCATGAATTCCAATCTAATAACAGTCAGCAAATAAAAAATCAAAATAAGGCTATGACATAGACATTCATAAAAAGAAAACAATCAGATGGAACTCAAATGTAAGCAACTTATGCATTCACAAATCAACTTCAATTTCTGACTTAAACCAACCTAGATAAAAGAATGAACCCCAACTCAGAGCTTATCTATGTGAAGCCCAGTATTTGATTTACACATATGTAAAGATTAAACAATGAGATTTGCTTTATATCATTTGTTCGTGCAAAAATGTTGCAATAGTTTCATAAGATTTGCATTAAAGTCGATATAGAGAAACATTAAGGAATTGACCTTGCTGAATGGAAGCCAGAGCAGAAATCGTAAATGAGAAAGAATTGTAGAGGTGGTAACAGCTGACACACAAGCATACCGTTTATATTAGTTTTTTTATAGCTATGTGCAGCATCAACATGGGCCTGTGCAGCTTCATGCTTGCTTTCCAACTAGAAAAAGAACACAACAATGTCATTGCAGGCTCATTAGCCAACTAAAGGATGCAAAAGAGATTCAGCAGGAAATAGCCCACTCCAAAACCCCAAGTCTGAATATTACCTTCAAATGACAACTTGCCAACTTCAGGTATGTCGCTCCAGCTTTGTCCCCTAAAATGCCACGCAGATCAAATCAAGAACAACATACAGAACTATTCCAACATAAATTTCAAAGTTCGTCACACTCAACAAAATAAAGCGATTAGTCGTCAAATTGAAAGTGAGAGCAGTCACAACACAGAGAGTAGTTCGGTTAATCCACCGCTTTTCCACAGTTCTAATTTCTATGCAACAAATTAATCAAAATAATAAAAAAAATCAGGCAAGAATACTTTTCCAGTAAAATCAGCCTAAAATTATTTTCTTCTAAAATCAGATTAACATTATACTTCAATTTAATCGGAAATCGGACACCTCAAATCAACACTCAACACACTCGTCGATTGAAGTAATAACAATAAAACAACAGCAATAACAATGATTATGACAGTGAATCAACATTTTGCGGAGACACGAAATGGAATTTAAAAAAGCAATAATAATAAGAAAAGTAGAGAGGAAAGAGGAAAAACATGATTTGGCGAGCTTGAAGCAATTGGCGGCTTTATCAAAGAGATCGGCGGCATCTTCGTACTTGGAGCCAAACAAGCCCCAACCGCTGAGCTTCTTCTCAGCTTTCTTCTCGAATTCCTCTCCTTTGGATAACTGATCGGCCATTTCCCTCCGATCGAAACCAAGCAAGTGAAGATGGATGGATTGATCGAATGCAGTGCGTTGCAGGAACAACAAGAAGAGGATTCGTAAACGAAGCGAAGGACCAAAAGCTGTGTTGACGACCAAAGTCCAAATCCAAATCCAAATCCAAATCAAAACCGCAAATGAAGAAAAAAGAAAGCAGCGTAAGCCGTAAGGGGTTTTCAGAAATGCGTGAGAAGAAGAATTGTTAATTTTCGATTTTTTTCGATAATTATTTCCTCATTCAGTCATGGGCCGGTTAACGCTTTCTGCCGTACCTCCATATCAGTTTGGGCCTCGCCACTTTGGGTTCCTTTGGGATATTTTCAAGTGATACTTGCAACATGTGCATTAATTTTCGACTAAAAATAATTTTATATTAAAATCTTGTTAAAAGTTTTCTAATAACTAGCATATTATTAATTTGATAGAATTTATATATTTGTATTAATAATTATATATCTAAAAATAATTTCATCAATGTTCTGTAAATAGTTTTCGTTATGTCAATATTACTTTTCACAAACATTTTTTTAATTTATAAACGTATTTACATACAAAAAATTGTACAAACTTTAAGAAAGTAATTTATCAGAGAATTTGAATTTCTGTAATTTAGAATTCATTGTTTGGATGTTTTTTTATGAAGAATTTAAAATTTTGGAATTTTAAAACAGAATTTTAAATAACTAAAAATCTGGAATTTCAATTTCCTTGGTGAGAAATTGAAATTCTTTTCTTACCGTCTTCTCCGAGCTCCTAAAATATGAATCGAGTGTGAGCATAGAGGAACACGTATAACTAGCACATCAACCATATTTTTTTTATTCATTTTTCCATTGTCATAATTTTAATTTTTTTTATCCAAACACAAAATTTTGAAAATAAAAGAATTTCAATTGAAGTATTTGAAATTCTTAGAATTTAAAATTTCTTAGAATTTTAAATTTCTCCATCAAAACACATTCTAACAGAATTTTCTTAAGGTATATTTTACATTCTCATAAAAGAAAAACTAAGATTTTTCTTCTTCTTCTTCCAGAAAACTTTATTACTCTATAAACTGATAGCCGATAAAAAAAAACTCTTATAAACTGATAAACCTGTTGTGTAGGAATTTAATGTTATTTTTTAGTAGAAGAAAGATTAGTTTAATCTAATATAAAACTAAACATTTTTATAATTCAAATGTTAAACTATTATTATTATTATTATTATTATGACAGCTATTTTTTTACAGCTATAATAATTATTATTAACTTACAATTTGTGTCATAACATTTTAAAAATTCAAAACGATTAGAGAAGTCTTAGGGTTTTCTGGTGAGTGCATCCCTTAGGTTCTAGGTGAGATTTCTAGTGAGTTTTGAGCCTTTTGGTTTCAGAAGTAATCCCTTCTAACACCCTTACCTGTTTATTTGCACTTGGAATCCCATGGAACACCCTGATGTGTACGTGGACGGTTTGCGCATTCATGAAGAAGCTGATATGGAATTCAACATCCCTGAACCTACTGAAAATGAACACAAAACCTATCACTTTCTCTTGTGGGTCGTTTTCTAACAACAAACAACAATCACTAGTCCTCCAAGCATTTGGCAAAAGCGGGAAAAGAAATTCTCATAGGGAACTTCCTTGAATACGATGAAAAAAACAACTCCAATTTCCTCAGGTCCTTTATACGTGTTCGAGTTGTAAGAAAGCCATTAAAGGAATCAAAGAGGATTAAGCGAGCTGGAGGACAAGCTACAGAGGTTCACTTCAAGTTTGAGGGCCTTGGACCTTTCTGTTACTTGTGTGGCCTTATGGATCACGTTGACAAGTTCTACGGAAAATTATTGTCACTTACAGCAGACGATGCATCAGAAATTGGGGTCTAGAACTCAAAGCAGAGCTGAGGAAACCAATTGGTAGAGGCGGCTCGCGGTGGCTTCGCGACGGAGCTGATAAGAAAGAATGGAGCGCACCTGGTGGGCCTAGCGTGACCAATGCTGTCATTAATTGCAATCAATCAAGTGGTGCAATTAATGACACTAATGGCGATGAAATACGTTCACTCTTCATATATGGTGGAATATTTAAAAACTCATCAACGTCCAGAAATAATCAATCACAGCCAACCAATGCACGTTAATGCAGATTCTCCTGAAGCAAAGAATGTGGAAAACTAACACACGCAATGAATGTGGATAATGGCAGCAATCATGGCCTCATTATAATAGAAAAAAAAGAAGAGACGTATGTGTTTGAGTCAGCAGTTTAAGTCAGCAGTTTAGTATTTTTTTATTCTTCTTAACTTAATTAACATCTATATGATTCTTATTTTTTCACTTTAACTTAATTTTGGTGTTAGATAAATGATGGAGCTTAATTAATAATTGTAATTTATTTTTGAATTTTTATGCTTATTTGACATATAGGGTCTAAAACTTCAAATGGAGTTTGTGAGTAGTCCCTCAAAAACTAAGAAAAAAACATTTAATTTTGTTATAGATAAATTAAACTTAGGTCAATTTTTCCATTTCGAGAGTCAAATTAGATTTGAAAGTCAGAACATCTGTATTTGAATAATTGAGTTGCGAGTTTAAGTTTTGCTTTGTGTAATTAGTTTAATTAGGTAGATTAGATGAGCCTAATCAATGCTCATCCTTTCCTTATGAGTAGTAACTATATATATTGATGGAAGTTAGGTAGTTAGTTACATTTTGTACAAAAACAGTTTTAGAAACTTGTTGTGCAAGTTTTGGATTCAGACTTTTTTTTTTCTCTTTTTCTCTCAACTGTTTTCATTATTCTTTCTCTTTCCACTTCTGTTCTTCATTTTTCTTGCACAAATTTCATGATTTTTCCAGAATAATTTTTGTGAATGTTCATCTTTTTCTTTAATCCTATTTTTTATTTTCATAATTATGATTATGCTTAAGATTGAAAACGGATTAGGTTATGGATTCATTTCCTTTCGAAATTTAATCACATTGTTTGGATGATTTTCCAACCTAATTTGCGATCTCAAACAATTTAGGTATTAATTCGATTGAACTACCTCTAAAGCATTTGACTAGACTCACACTCTGAACATCATTTGTAATAAATGTGATAATTCAATTTGTATTGGTTTGGTGAATTGGATTGATGTCATTAAACTTGATTCGTATGTTGCTTTTGTTTTTTTATGTTTCTTCATCTCTGTTTTTGTGTTTTCGCATTCCTTTACATTCGCCTATAAACTATTCGTTGAAATTTTTCCTGATGTTTATAAGTGAATTGAAATAAGAACCAAAATAAATTGTATCTCTGAGTCGACCTAGGTTAATCCTTTACTACAGAATTCTCTAATTTTATTTGTTTTGGATCGATTCGACAATCGTTATCAATGCTCTTCAACCTCACCAATCATCATTGATAATACCCTTAACACAAGCATCCCCTAACCACAAATGCCTATAATTGTAATGACATATTACTAGTTATCAATAATATTTTCACTTGTGTTTCCCCTTAAGATAATGCCTCCCTTATTGAGCCTTTTTCTTTTTAGGAATTTAAAACTGTTTTGTTCCAAATGAATTTTGATAAATCTCCTCAACCAGATGGACTAAACCCAACATCTTTTTAAAAATATTCTAGCACTTGTTTGTCCCAGAAGTTTACCACTATGGATTGTCCGGCTTGAGAATGGCACCTTCCCAGCCCAACTCAATAAAACCTCCATCGCCTTGATCCATAAAGTCAATAACCCAACATCCATGAGTGATTTCCGACCCATCTCACTTTGCAGTATTCCCTACAAAATTCTCTCAGAAGTCCTTTCCAACCGCTTGAAACCAATATTTCCAAAATCATAGCAACAGAGCAATTTGCTTTGTTGAAGATCGTTCCATTCTTGACAATTTTCTCCTAGCATCAAAGATCATTCACCATATGAGGAGCAAATCTAAAGGGAAAATTGCTTTGAAAGTGGACATCAACAAAGCTTTTGATAAAGTTAATTGGAACTATTTCATTTGTCTGATGAGGAAAATGGGTTTTCATGAAAAATAGCTTGCATGGACTCATCTATGTATTCAATCCGTTCAATACTTGGTGTTAGTAAATGGTGATTCTGTTGGACGAATATCATGAAGTCTATTTTGGATACTTATGGGAAAGCCTCTGGCCAAATCATCAACTTTCAAAAGTCATGAAATTTTTTTCAACTCCAATACTCCATGCCCTCATAGACAAAGCATCTCCACCCACCTTGGGGAAAGTATTGGCATAGGCAAATATTTGGGTCTCCCATCCATCATTGGAAAGAAGAAGAAGAAGATTTTTGGATTTATAAAGGATAAAATTTGGAAGCGCATCAGTCACTTGTCCTTGAAGTATTTGTCAAAAGCGGGAAAAGAAATCCTCATCAAATTGGTAGGTGAATTCATTTCAACCTATTGTATGAGTATCTTCCTTCTCCCTGTAACTCTTGAAGATGAGCTCCAAAAAATGATGAACAACTTTTGATGGGTTCAAAAACTCAATCAAGAAAAGACATCAATTGGTTAAGTTGGGACAAACTATGTATTAAAAAGGAGCATGGAAGTATGGACTTTAGACACCTTCACTGATTTAATCTTGCTAGGGAAGCAAGGTTGGAATCTACAAACCAACCAAGATATTATGATTTATAAAGTTTTCAAAGCTAAATAATTTCCTAAAGAGGAATTTTCGAATGCCAAATTGGGCAATAATTTAAGTCATGTATGGGTAGTATCTTTGCTTCATGGGTTATTGCAAGAGGAGGTTTGAAGTGGATGAGACAGGATAATGGTCAATCCATCAATTTCTGGGAAGAACATTGGCTAAAATCTGTAGAAAATGCTCTTATTTCCACTACCGCCTCAATTGGCCTTGAGAATCTTCAAGTCAGTGATATCATAGACCATGATACACAAACCAGGAGGATGGACATTATTGACAATATTCTAAGCTAAGATGATATCAAAGCTGCCAAGGCAACTCCACTGCTAAATCCTCATGCACGTGATAATCTTATTTGGAAATTCACCCCAATGGTAAGTACACTGTACGCTCAGCTTATCAATGTATTATGGATTCTATTCTTGATAGTGATCACCTCAAAGCCTATGGAGATTGGAGGGAAGTATGGAATCTTAATATTCCTCCCAAGATAAAACGTTTCCTCTGGAGAGCACTTCGTGGGTGTCTTCCCACTAGGCAAAGGCTGATTCGAAAAGGTGTAAATTGTCCACACCATTGTTGCTACTGTCCTAACAGTCTGGAGAATGAATGGCACGTTTTTATCACAATTCTGGAAAAGGGCAGATTTATGGAACTTGGTTGAGGCGCAATCTCAATTGGCTAAGGGATTTAACGAGCTTATCTTCAACCTCCTGCGAGATCAACAACCACATCAGAAGAGCCTAATAGCAATTACTATATGGACCATATGGAAGTGCAGGAATGAACTCATCTGGGAGCATATATATACAGTCACAGCCCAAGGTATCCATCTCTTAAGCCATGCAGTTCCCATCACAGTGGCTCTCGGTCAGAACTTCCCAATCCACCACCACCCATTCTGCAGCATCTCCATCACACTCGTGCAATCTCCACGCCGCCATATTCTCAGATCAATTCTCATTCGGTGTCGGGCTATGCATGCGCGATTCAAACGGAAGCTTCCAAAAAGCTAAAACAACGTTCTTCAATGGTATATCAACTCCTGCTGAAGTTGAAGCATTTGCTTTGCAAAAGAGTATTGAATGGGTCCAATCACTAAACATAGACAACGTTATCTTTGAGACTGATTGCAAAATGATAACTGATCATTTTGGACTCTGCTGGAAATGGCCATTCATATTTCCATTTAATTTTGGATAATTGTAAACAACTTTTATCCAATTTAGACAACTCTAATGTGAGTTTTTGTAAGAGATAAGTTAATCTTATGACTTATAAGCTAACTAGGGCGTCAAGATAACTTTATTTCATATATATATATAAACATTGTCCGAAATAAATGTTTTTTGTTTAGATTTGTATCAAACATAAATACTCACATTTCAAACTCAAAAAAATAAATAAAGATACTCACATTTCTTTATTTAATTTTCTCAAAAGTAACTTTAAATTACAAACGTAAAACTCACGTGTTAATGACAGGGTGTTTACATTGTACAACGTGGGAAAGAAAACTCAGGCACGTGTTTATGCCTGTTTGCTCAAAGGAAAGTAGTAGTATCAGCTCCTTGGACACGAAGGCCCACACTTATTTGAGTGCCTGACTGGGAATTTTGAAAAGCTTTTCCACTAGAGTTATTAGTATTTGAACATCACGATTTCTATTTCTTTTATTTTTTTGTTGATGGACCATAACTATCATCCATATGTAATTTCTGACTTAACATATCTTCTATTCTTGATTTAAATATTTTGCCTAAAAATTTATTTTCACTCTTTTACATCTATTATAATTTTTATTTAAAATATTTATAATTAATTTGACTAATGAAAATAAAAAAATATATTTTAGAAAGAAGTCACATAAATAGTATTAGTAATTAGAGGGACAGTAAATACACCCATCTTGTAGTTGTAGATTGAAAAGGTGCATTTTTGTAATTCAATAGCATATTATTATTATTAGTGCAAAAAGATATATTATGTCACAACTTGAAAATCATATATATATATATATATATATATATATATAATTTGATGTAATTTATTTTAAAAAATATAATTATTTTTGAAAGTTAAAATAAATATCATAGTAATTTATAATAATTAAAATAAAAATAATCAAAAAAATATCACACTAAATAAAATTATTCTCTTTATAATAGATATAGATCATTATTGGTATAGATTATTTAAAGAGCAAACTCACCTTTTCCGTTAAAAAAGAAGAAGCAAACTTACCTTTCTAATCTTGACTTGAATTAAACGCCTTATTTTTAACTGTTGACTGAAAAAGTGTACTTTAGCACTATTTCAATCATTCCATTCTAAATAATAATAATAAATTGCTAGTATTTAATATTTTTCAGTAGGAAATAACTTTGATATGGAAATACTAAATAAAAATAAAATCCAGACCATTCAATAAATTTCAGTCCTTGACAGAAAAATATTGTAAAAAATGTGTAAAAACACTTTAAAAAAATAAAACTATAAAATCTTACTTATTATTACTTAATGAGATTTAGTTAACTATTTTATTACATCATATACATATGAAGTATCGGTAGATTTTATCAGATTAATAATTTTTATTAAAAAATTTAACTAACTATTTTTAATAAAATTTTCTCATTCAACTAGATTTTTCTTTATTCTTCTACAAAACTTAAATATAAAATGTTACTTTTATAACTTCAATTTTTTGCTTTCTTAGTTACATCATTTATAAAGAAAAAGGGACGTGAAATTTTCATGAAAGACAACAAAACAAAACAAAACCAAACCATTCAAAGATAGTAGGCAGGCAGGTACCGCACACCGCCACCGCACTTTCTCCGATCCCCGCTGTTTCACCGCCGGCATGTCACCGGTCGCCGGAGTCAGTGCCCCCCTCCTGGGGGAATCCAAAGCAGCGACGCCGCCGGCTTCCGTCCCCGGCGCGGTGTTCAACGTGGCGACAAGCATAGTCGGCGCCGGAATCATGTCGATTCCGGCGATCATGAAGGTTCTCGGCGTGGTGCCAGCATTCGCGATGATTCTCGTGGTGGCCGTTCTCGCGGAACTGTCGGTGGACTTCCTGATGCGGTTCACGCACTCCGGCGAAACGATGACGTACGCCGGCGTTATGAGGGAAGCGTTCGGATCGGCCGGAGCGTTGGCCGCGCAAGTTTGCGTCATCATCACCAACGTCGGGGGCTTAATTCTCTACCTTATCATCATCGGTAACGTAACGGAACTTCTTTTCCCTTCTTTTTTTTCTTCTTAGTTTCCTTTCTACTGGAATCATAAAGAAAAAAGAGAGAGAGAGAGAGAGAGAGAGAAAGTGTAGATTTCTTTTAAAAGTTTTTGATTCGGTATGCTTGTTCTGAATTTTCCGGGGTTTTCAGTCAGATTCATTTTGATTGGTGAACATGTTTTTTTCTTCTCTTTTTTACAAGGTGAATTTGTTGCTAATAATAAGTTATTATTTTTTATTTTTTACTATAAATAGAAGATGAAAGAAAAAATAGATGTATTTTAATAATTAATTTATTAGTTATTACCTTTGCTGAACAACAGGGGATGTGCTATCTGGAAAGCAAAATGGAGGTGAAGTGCATTTGGGCATTTTGCAACAGTGGTTTGGAATTCACTGGTGGAATTCCCGGGAATTTGCTTTGCTTTTCACCTTGGTCTTCGTTATGCTTCCATTGGTATTGTACAAACGTGTAGGTCAGTGTTAACACTTAAATATTTTGTTGTATAACATACTTTCTTGTGTATTTGGAAGTGAAGAGGTTCAGTAAGTAACGTGTGTTCTTCCTTTGGGTGTTTTTGGAATTGGTAGAGTCCTTGAAGTACAGTTCTGCAGTGTCAACTCTTCTTGCAGTGGCATTTGTTGGCATATGTTGTGGTTTGGCTATCACAGCTCTGGTGCAAGGAAAAACACAAACTCCTAGATTGTTTCCTCGGTTAGACTACCAAACGTCATTCTTTGATCTGTTCACTGCAGTTCCTGTTGTTGTCACAGCCTTCACATTTCATTTTAATGGTAATGGCTTTTGCTCATTTTTTAAGGGTATATGCCCAGAAAATTTCTGTGCTGACGGTTGATTTTAATTACATGCAGTGCATCCCATTGGGTTTGAGCTTG
Source organism: Glycine max (assembly GCF_000004515.6). Taxonomy (NCBI): domain Eukaryota; kingdom Viridiplantae; phylum Streptophyta; class Magnoliopsida; order Fabales; family Fabaceae; genus Glycine; species Glycine max. The sequence continues at coordinate 37,866,749 of NC_038247.2, forward strand.
CCAAGGCATCCCAAATGACAACAGCAGTTCGATTAGCATTATTGCTTTGTGCTGTGATCTACCTTGCAATAGGTCTATTTGGGTACATGCTATTTGGGGATTCAACCCAGTCAGACATTCTCATCAATTTTGACCAGAATGCTGGTTCTGCAATTGGTTCCTTTCTCAATAGTTTGGTCCGTGTAAGCTATGCACTCCACATCATGCTGGTGTTTCCTCTATTGAACTTCTCTTTGAGAGCCAACATAGATGAAGTTCTCTTCCCTAAGAAGCCTATGCTAGCCACAGACAACAAAAGATTTATGATCCTCACTCTGGTGCTGCTTGTATTCTCCTACCTTGCAGCTATAGCAATCCCAGATATTTGGTACTTCTTTCAGTTCCTGGGATCATCATCCGCAGTGTGCCTTGCCTTCATTTTCCCCGGCTCTATTGTTTTAAGGTAATCTAGCATAATCTTATTAACTTCTGATTAAGTAGAGCACAAATTAAAAATTGAATTGAATAAATAAACCAGGTTTTTAATTTTCTTTGTTACTAATAACAGAGATGTCCACGGTATATCAACAAGAAGAGACAAAATTATTGCACTGGTAATGATTATACTAGCCGTGGTTACAAGTGTGCTTGCCATTTCCACCAACATATTTAATGCTTTTAGTAGCAAGTCATAAATACAAGCTGGTTCTCTCTTTTCTCCCCTTCTCTCTCTCTCTCTCTCTCTCTCTCTCTCTCTCTCTCTCTCTCTCTATATATATATATATATATATATATATATATATATATATATTATAGAAAAATTTATTTGGGGAGAGAGGGTGTGACTGGGGAGATTCTAGGGGCAATTTGGTTGCTGTGGCGATTGTGTTACTTTTGTAATTTGGATGCCTTGTTTATTGTAGAATTCATATGTCTTGTGGCAGCATTTCTATGTAAAGTAGCAAATACTATTAAAGAAATGAAATCGACTTGATGGGTGACTAAGTTGCGCCATATCAAGTTTGTGCCGTGCAAGGATACAAATATTGATCAATTGTGCGCCAACTCGTTCTCATTATCGTTTGAATGGCTTAGGAAATACTAGTATAATAATAATAGCATTTGGCACATAATTCAACATTTTAAATGGTGTTACTCACACCCCTTTCGTTATCGTCCGTCTAATTGCCGTGTCATGGTCATGGAAAAGCCAAGAATAAGTTGTGCAATATGCTTATCCAAAACAATATTTGGAGCATAATTATTGGGAGCAGGAAAGTGATAGAATTAATATTAAATATGGTAAATATAGAGGAAATAAAGTATATAATTAAATAAAAATGATATCAATACAAAAGTTAGGCATGTGCAGAATTATTTTATACACAACCGTGTATTATACTACGTAGGTCGTAGGGTGCATGTGATAGGATAGTGTTTTGTGAACAGTGAGATGGAATTATAGAAGATTTTGTATTTAAATTTTGACATATATTTTTAAGATGACTGTATGTAAAAAATAAAAAAGAATAAAAACAATTGTGTAAAACGTACTGCTACGCAATATCCCTCAAAATCTCTTAAAAAAAACATCCCTAAAAAAACATACTACACAATATTAAATATTTCCGTTTGAATAATTAAATGCATGCTTTGTAACGAGAAAGTGGGAATCGCCGCATTAAAAACAACTATATAGAGACGAAATCACTTAAAGATGTGACATTGAAAATTTGTAATTAGTCCAAAGTCCAAAAATTGCCCATGCTTTTGTTTTGTGGCGTTTTTAATATGGATTTATTTGAACACGTGACACTGACAGATATGATATGTGGTGTTAAAATTATTTTTGCAATGAATATATGGCATTATACTAAGTGCCATGCACATATTGATGCCACGTAGCGTGATTGGAGTGGCAATTGTGTTATGAGTGGTGTGTCTAAATTATAGTACTTCCTTCAATATTGAATGAAGTACAAAAATATATTATAGCCGATTATCTTAGTACTATTTTGTTTTAAAATTTTATATTATTTTGGTGGAAGGAAAGGCCTGATTTTGCCTCGTTCCTCTTGATCTCGTAGGAAGAAAAAATGAAACAACTAATCCTTAACTGCTACAATAGTATGCTACAATAGTAATTTTGTACAGCGATAGATTGGCTATTTTCCCAAATGGGGTATTTTCAAACTAAAACATTGAATAGGGATAATTAAAGAAACTAATTATTAGTTTTAAGTGATTTTTATTACATGTTAAACAAGCTTTTATATTTCCAAATACCCATATTCACCTAACACTGAAATTTCACCAAAAAAAGAAAGCTAGGACTCTAAAAGAGTTACGTGCACAAGTCTTATTATTAAGGCTATATTTGACAAAATTAACTTAAAACTGAAAAATTAAGTGAAAGTTGATAACTAAGTTTTGAAACTAATTAATTAAATCATAAATATTCAATAAAACTAGAGGTTAAAATAACTAAAAAATATAAAATGACATAAATGATATTTAATAAAGACAATAAGAAAATTAAATAAATATTTTAAGAATAAAAAAGAATAAAAACTAACAAACATGTCTTGTAAAACATTACGTAAATTAAATAAAAAATAATCTTTTTTAGTATATTATCACTCCATAGAACCACGTCTAATTAGGCTTGTTCACGTGCTTAATTGAAAATTGACGCCAAGGGTAGGTGGAGAGGTGGGGTAGAGAAAAGTATGTGGATGTATCTTCTGTTGATTGATTTTCTTTCAACAAACATATTTTCCTCAGAAAACATCGAATGAACAAAGGAATCCGAATAAAATAAAATGTGTAAGGAGCCAACTGAACCTAAGCAATAAGCCTGATGACATACGGTAGAGTTGAGGCATATGTAAATAAACAATTTAAACAACAACCTATAATTACTACCTCTAAAGATGGAGCTCATGTTTTACTAACACTTACACACATTCAGTAATGACATTGTATGATCAATCACATTAATGTCTTAAATTTAATCTAGTAGTTTTAACCAAATATACAGTTATAGTATCCAAACACTTACAACTTCAATACTAGTTTGTTGTAATCTATTTATCTTCTAAATACATATACATTTTAAAAACTAAAATTGACACGCACATAAGTCTTTTCCATTGTATTTATGATTGACATAACAATGAGCGACAGATCGCATTTGACAAGTGAGAAAAACAAAATGACAATAGAACTATAGTCTTTCATTAGACCTAGTCAAAGGATACACTGCAATTTCCAATACTCTTCCCCAAAAATACTTTGGTTGCCAGCTTAATCTCTCATATCATGATATTTCATGCTCCAACCACCCCAAAAAAAAAAAACAAATAGGCATGCACCTCAACTCATGATGACACATCATCGTATCTGAGATCTTGAAACCTTTTCATCAAGCTCAACTTGAATCTCTCAACTTCTGCATCCTCAAGTGAATTTGGTGCAGACCTAATTACTGAAATGGCCCCGGCATGATGCAAGGATGCAAGAGCTTCATCTATAACAATGAAGTAGTTTATCTCAATCAAAAGAGAACAGAAAAGGCTAGTACTACTACTATTTTGGTTGTATTGTTGCATAACTTTCAACCTCAAATATTACTTGAACTGGATTCTTAAAAATCAACATGCTGACAAGGAAAGTATCAGGTATAGCTATTGTATAAAATATACATAAGCTCGTGTATGTATAATGTCCCAAAATTAATGCACAAAACAATTTATGTTCCTTTTCATCTTTACAAACCCATATCATATCTACTGAATAAGGATAATAGAAACTGGAAACATAAAAAAATTTCCTATGCTTCTTATCACACTTTGCTCATAAAATTGATTTCCAGCTCAATATTATACAAATAAATAAAAAATTCAGTAAGTGGTTGGGCATTTCTGGTTTACTATTTAGAACCACAAAGATACTACTCAATAATTTACCTCTCCACCAGCATGATAATAACTATTTTAAAAAAAGTCTACTTAGAAAAGAAAAGTGGCAATGTTTATAAAATAACACATAAATAAAAATACTTAAAATTATGATTTCACCTGATTGTGACAATGCATCAAGAGCGTGCAATGCTTCTTTCCGTGTACGGTCATCTTTAGCAGTGCTTAACATATTTAAGAGTTCCTTAGCTCCGCCCATCTCAACTATCTTCTTCCTTCTTTCATCTTGTGAGCAAAAGTAAGGTAAACAATGTTGAATATAAACAACTTGTGCAGGGCCAAAAGATTTTAGAAAGGAATAGATCACCATGTTTTATCCTTAATCAGTTTCGTGACATACCTATTCATTGGAACACTATTGATAAATAAGCAATTCTATCAATGTACAAACTAGCTAAACTGCATCAAGGCAATTTGCCCTTTACAGAATAAAACTCAGTCGTGGATCACTGCAATATCAGTGCTTACTGCTCAGTCATGAAAATAGTATAACTGACAACAAGGCAATTCTTTTAGCCGTCACCTCTTAACAAATGCAGCTCAATTAAAATCTCACTAACTATTTTATTATCAGTTTAAGAGAAAATTTCAATCTAAAACTCTTTTATCCAAGTTCAAAATCTCCCATCAACTCTCCCTTCAACCATAATTTTGTCATTTCAAGAATAAGCTGAGATTAATACTAAATGACTAAATGTCACTAGTGTAAAGCACAAGGATAATGAAATTATGCTTGTTACAAGAATAGGAATCCGTTCTAGAAAACAACTACTCTAATATGCAAATGACTAATGATTAATAAAAGTTCAATATATGTCATGCACCAAAGAAATAAGGGTCATAAAATAACAATAGCAAGCAATTAGTGACAGAAAGATATAGATAGCAAAACTTACCATCTACCGCAAAACGAGCCAATCTAGAAGCTCCCATCCTTTTGAACAAGGGATCCTTGACACGCAAAAGTGAAACAGACTGTTGCATCAAATTATCTCCTGAAATATGTATTTTAACAGCATTGTCAAGCTTGAACTACCAAGAGCAAATGAAGGCTTTGCAAGTTAAAAATTGTTGCAGGGAAATTGCTGATATACCCATATAAGGAAAGAAATGGTATCCTGCTACCCCTGCAGTCACAAAAAATATCGTCTTCAATAGCCATCCGACTTTCCTCTCAGCTTCTTCCTCAATGGTTAGCTCATCTGGAAATCAAAAGAGTTACAAATACAAGTGAAGTCGCGCAACAAAATTGCAGCTCAAACAATGAAACCAAAAATTGAATGGAAAAAGAAAACCACTTTCTTTGTATTTTACAGTGCAAAATTTTGGCTTGATGATCTAATCCCAAAAATCCCCAAAATCAACATTATGTACCTACCATTTACTACTAGAAGTCTAGAACATACAACACAAGTACACATTTCTTCTTTTTAATTATTTATTTCTGCACAATAGATTAGTCCTACAATTTGAGGGCTTTCTCGTTCTTAACAGAATGATTCCATAGCCTGACAAGTTGGTTTCAAAAGTACCGATAGAAAAAACAAGATGATACCTTTGCTATTATATGATGAAAAATTACGAGATCGCGGATTGACCCCAACTTTTCTTCTGCATAAATACTGCAAAAGGGGTTAAAAAAACGAAACGAGTTAAGAATAAAAGAATTAGCAAATGGGTACATACTTACGACCCAGAAAACAAACATCAACTTCAAATATGAATTGAATTTGAAAGTGATTGCTTTTTTCCTTCTTTAAATAATAAAGGGTTAAAACTGAACAAAGGCAAAGACAAGGATTACAGAGAACATTACATTAGAGAACTTAGCTGCTAGGGCGCGCATTTTGCTGAAGCTCACAACACTCCCTAACTCTTCATCAAAATCTGATCAGTGATGACACTGCAGGATCCGGATCCGAATGTGTTATACGGGTCGGGTACATCCGAACTTACTGGGCTTGAAATGAATGAGTGATTTTAGCCCATTATCTCATTGGGTATCAACCAAGCTGATTTATAACCACTTTTTTTTTTTTTTTTTTTACTTTTCTGTTTATTTTCATAAAAAATAATAAACAAATGCTAATTAGAGTTCTTGTATTGTTCATAATTTTTTTTTATTCTCCCCCATGATCTTCACTATAAATATTCTCATTTTAATTTCTTAATCAATATCCTAATTCCACGGGACTACGAGTAAATAATACCTAAAATAATAACCTTCTTGAACATTAATCTCAAGAACGTTGTTATTGTATTTTTGTTCTATTACTTGTAATTACTCTTATTTAGCTACCATAACTTTCTAATTGTTAAAATTAAGTCCACATCTCAAAATTTATACACTGATTAATACAAATGCAATAGAGGTGAGACATTTTTTTTTTATAATGATTAAAGTTTAAATCTAGGACCTCATGGTTCATACATACTACTTCAACCTTCATTACTAATCAACTCTAGTGGTTTATAGTGGTTTAATAGAGGTGAGACTGTCATTGTTTCATGATACAAAACACTAGTATATATGTATATGAGAAATTATTCATCGAACAGGAAGATACAAAAATCATCATCACGGAACATGTTAGTAAGAAATAAGAATATCACCTACACCCCTCAAAAAAAAAAAAAAAAAGAATATCACCTACATATATGCTAGCAAGATTCCAAATCTCCAACAATCATACTATAACATTACTTCGTACATATCATCATATTCATTAATAAAAAGCTAACATCTTTTGATTCAAGTTAAAGGAGTTCAAATCTTTTAAATTAAGTATGTGCTGTTTGATCTGATAATTAAAACAAAAACATTTTTTTTATAAAACAAGTTACTATTTAGAGGAGTCTTAACTTTAGTGTTTGACTCTAACAAAATAGTCATTAAATCAAACAGGAGGATAGAGACACACTCAAAAACCAAAAAAAATATTCGTCAATCTGGAACATGTGAGTAAGAATAATCAAATCTGAAACAGAATCTTATCAGTTTCTTCAACTTTATTGCAACTGCCAAGTCCATGAAGAAGGACACTCAGACTCCTTCTTGCTCAGGCTAAAATGTGCTATTATTAGGTTCAAAGCATATGGCGAAATAGGAAATAGCATAAGAGAGGGCCAGTAATATTTTATTTTCTTCCATCCATCTTTTTGGTGATCATTAATATCTGGTTTCGATCTGAAAATAAACTGGATTAATTTTTTTATAAAATAAATGGTATAAATTGGATTAATTAATGTGTAATTGCCTGTGAACCTCACCAAAGTAACAAGCCTACTCTTTTCGTTTTATGTATCCACAGATTTACTACTTACTCAATTTTTTAATTATTATTTATGCATACTCAATTATTAAGATTAAGAGATATAAAATTGATTTAATGATAAAAGAAAAATGAATGGAGAAGAGACGAAGAACATATAAAAAAGTTTAAATTTCTTTAATTGACAATTTTTAATAAAATTAAAACTAACAAGTTAAAAAAATTTCAACTTTCTAATAAAATTAAAATTAATATTTATTGATAAAAAAGTTAATTATTAATTTCTGAGCTGGGAATATGATTTTCATTGAAATGATCGATCGCACCCAAAGTATATATTATACAGTACATAAGGTTGCTGGATAGACTTTAACAGACTCTCGACACGATGATTGCTTACCTGTGTGGTTTTGTATCTTTTCCACATTTTCCTGATACCTTCAAATATATCTATAATGTTGGAATATTTTATTTTAATAATTAATATGAGTTAATATTATAAAATAATTATATTAACTATTTATTATTAATGAATTTTATTTTATATAATTAAATGAATATGTTAAATTATTAAATAAAATGATATAAGTTTTTGAGCAAATATCATCGTTAATTCATTATAAAATAATGAAAATCTCCTGTCGGCTACACTATCAATTATTTATGATTCAAAAAATATTTTGATCAACAATCAATTAAAATCTAGATATTTTATTCAATCCTTAATAATCAAACATAATCCTTAATAATCAAACATATTATAGATGTTAACACCTTTATTCTAGGATATATATATATATATATAGAATATGAAAGATAATCCCAACAGATAATGCGTCACTCGGCTCGGACACACGTTCATCCAACTTAGAAAAACAAGGATCAATTATTTTTTTAAAAATAGTATATACACATATTGATAGTTTAAATAGTTTTTGCACTCTCGAGTATCAATTAGAAATAATCGTTGTATGTATAATTTTGTCATCATCAACTTTTACATTTACTATATATACCATAAAAATAATTGGAAGTGACGGGACACCAACAGGATCACAGGAAAACCTTGATGAACAATATGGGATCTAAAAGAGTACTCTAGGAGAGTTCAGAGCAGCAAGAAATACTTTAAATTTTATAGAAGACAATAGACAAGGTAGGAGCAGGATAAATGTATGAAGGATATTGTTTTGTTGTGATGATTAATGGGCACACATGTGAATAGAGGTGGATACGTGATTTAATTTGTCGTTGTGGAATGGTGACAATACTGGAAGCAACACAAGGAAGTAACAGCTCCAAATACAAAATACGTCTGATATGATTTAGATCTGTGTCATTATATGTGTGTGCGTGCATGTAGACATCTGAATCTGTATGTATATATATAATTCAATTCATACTAGATGATTCTCGATCAGTACGTGCTCATCCTCGTTAGGCATTTGTTCAGGAGTTTTACCTAACATCTTTTAGGAAATTGACTTTTCATTGCATTATAAATCATAAGTTTAAAACTTTATTATCATTAATTATTATGCCAAAAAAAACTTTTATAACCACTAAATAATATAAATATCACACTCAACATCACATAAAGTATCTTGAGAATATATTTTATGAGTCACAAAGCTATATATATATCTCAATAATGTGTATAATAAACTATTTTTATATATAGTTAGTCAAATACCATGTATGATATCTATCCATGTTGTATATACCATGTAAACCTTACCATTTAATAAGATAACAGATACAAAATAACATTATTTAATTTAATAAATTTTGTTAAAGAATTTGAATCAACCAAATCTTCAATGAGTACTTGAATTGGTTCAAGCTATATAGCAAAAGAAAAACTTATTAATATGACCTAGTTTAGTGTAATTAAATTTATTTAAGATTTAAATATTTTTTTCATTTAAATAAATCATTTTTTAATTATTGTTCCTATAATTTTTTTGTTGGATTTTTTTTTCTTTTTTCACACATCTTTTAATTAGTTCATCTCATCATTCTATATTTAAAAAGACTATCACAATTGATAGTGATGACATCATATTGGCATCATGATGATGTCATCAAATACCACACCACTAAATGCTAATGTCATCAAGTATTATATCAGCAAAACATTAAATCATCGAATGATTGCACAATTGAGATGTCATATCATCAAATGATGATATCATCAACGACTAGAAGTAAAAATGATATATTTACAAAACTAAAAGTAAAAAGTGACATTTACAAGATAAAAAAGGTATTTAAGTATATTAAATTAAATATTAAAATAAAATAAAAGTTTAAATATCAAAATATTCCTCAACACTATACATATGCACCTCTATTTTCTTCTCCTCCCCCTCCTTCTCAAAGCTCCATCCTTCATGTTTGGTTCAAAGTGTGACAAGTGATGCTCTAGATTTTAGATGCCTAAATTCTATAATGTTGAATTCCATAAGTAAGAGTGGGATATCCACAAAGACAATTTGAAGCTTAAGTTAATAAAGAACCTCACCTAAGCTATATATATTGTAATAAATGTGTGCACTTGTACAAGCAAATAACACAAAACAAGGGTTGGATTGTGTTTTTAGAAATTTTAATTTTTTGCTTAGATTGAAAACACATTTATCATCTAATGTAGATTTAACTAAAAACATATAAGAGATTTTTAAGAAAGGTTTTACCAGATGATTGGAAAATAATTTTCTAAACAGATCAAAAACAAATATAAGATCTAAAAAAAAATTAGAACCCTTTGTCAGTTAACATAGAAAAACAATAAAAAATAACACAAGGACGTTATATTGGTTTGTCTCTACATCGAGACTACGTTCAACTTTTGACAATCTATCAAGTTTTCACTAATTTCTCAAAAGTTATAAGTATTTTTCACTATCACTTTTGACTCTTACAAAGATAAGTTCTATCCTTAGCTTCACTTAACTCGACATTCTTTGTCCTACTAAGTCATTGTCGACTCTAAACAAATCAACAAGATTTGTTGGAAGTTTGCATGCTGACTAATATGAGATCATCTTACAGACAAATATATCTCTCAGCACTTTAGTCTTTTCTCTTAAGGTATATAAGGTGTTTTGATAGCTTAGTATCTATACAGAGATTTACAAAGAGTTTTTTTACAAGAAAGAATGAAAGAATAATTCGCAAGTAGATTTGTGTCTTTATCTTAAAAGTTTCTTCTATTTATAACATTCATCTTCAAGTATCCGTTGTCTCTTAATTGGTGGATTTTTCATTCTGTTCTTCGTCTAAAGTCTTGAGGTCGTTGGAGCATTGAATGATTGCATTAAATGCACGTCCCTTCTTCATGCAGAGTCCATGTTAATAGGTTGGCATGTCTTACACTTAAGTATTGGAAAGTCACTTCTTTCATCATAGTAGGTCTGCAATAATAGAACATACCTTTTGATGAAGATCAACACTTTCAGACTGTGAATTTCATTTATTCTTCATAGGGTTCTACAGATCATAAGAGAATGTTTTCTATAACAAAGAATCTTAGACATAGAGTATCATCTAAAAATTCAAACGTAGAAATACAAACCATGATTTGATAACATATTGGACACAACTTTTACTATTTGTATTTATTTGCATCTAATCAAAATAATTGAAAATCTTTTAATATATAAATATCTTTTGACTTCACAATACTTATAATAATGATACCTGAACTATAGGATATGAATGATGACCTTTGTTACTAAAGTGTGGCTAAATGAAGGGCAATTTGATCTTTAGATTACCATTTTTTGTTGCTATAGTCATAATTAAATGATGCAATGGTGGTTGGGTGGCACACCATAGATACATCTTTATAACTAGGACTTGTAAAAATTTGTTGAGAAAGAAATTTGCAACATCTTGGTTCAATATTCATCACTAAATTTTTAATATGAGAAAGTTTTGTGGTGATATTGCGATAGTTAGAATTTACATAAACTTGAGGGTGACAAGTGTGTGATAGGGAAATATATATATATAGAAGTAAATATTTAGTTTAATGTTTAATTATCTCTTTTGTTCCTTCAAATGTTTTTTTTCTTACTTTTTATCCTAATAAATATATGTAATTTTTATTTTTAATCCTTGATGACATCATTTGATGGTTTATTAATGTTTTTTATGACATCACATTTTATTGACATGTCACTTGACACTTGTTGACTGATATAATACTTAATGATGTCATCATGATGTTAGTGTAACATCATGGATAAAAAAGATAGGAAAAAATATACTAAAATAAAAAAAATATTAAAACCAAAATCATAAAATTGTATATTTATTGGGATTATTATATGCCTTTATTTATTTATTTGCAGAATAGGAATTCAATAGTATCATCTAAATTTCACTTTCATGAGGGAAAGGAAAATAAAAGAGGGTAGGAGAATGCTCGTGTGGAGAGAGAAGGAAAAAGAGGACAAAGTTTCATTGCTGGTGATAGAAGAGAGATCGTGCGGGAGGAGAGCCTAAAAAATTCCCCGTGAGGAGTGTTTGGATGCATTCCAAAATCAGAAGTAAACATCTTTTGATCTGTTGTTTCTCCTTCACTTCTTTCAATGGCCAATTTTCACTGATCACGAGCTCATGATTCCCTCTTCCCCCATGCTCTCCAACTCACAACTTAATCATGCTACACGTATATTCCAAATTTAATTTCTCGTCAAAATCTCCGTAATGTATGTAATTAAATTAAATTAAAAATATGTAATCAATTATACACGTGTAAAATGAAAGCTAGTGACCGAAGTTGAATATGATCAGTAAATGTTCTTATAGTTGACTCATAACACACCGTGGTGGCTTTAACAACTTGCACTCACGTCAATAAATCAATTCTTAACGAGAGCAAATAAAAATAATTATTCAAAAATAGGCAAAATAATTCTAAAATATATTATATAGAAAAAGGGTATTTGTGGAAGTTCGGTGAGAATCTATGCAGTATTTGTTTGTGAAGAAACTGAGACAAATAGACAATCATGTGGGATTCCTTGCAGAACGTCATATAGATTTGAGAGCCCATCCCATCTATTAAAAGACCATATAGAGATCAACAAAGTTCATAACAAAAGAAAATTAAGCATCACATAAAAGAGAAAGCTATAGCTAGGCCACCAGAACGATCACTTAGAGCTAAAGCACAAAAAAGAATGGTTTCTAGAGAGCAAAAAAGAGCAGCACTGCATGAGAAGCTGCAACTTCTTCGTTCTATAACCAACTCTCATGCTGTAATATTTCCCTGCATTTTTTTCTTATATATATTTTTTTGTTTCATTTGATTATTATCCTCCCTTCAGTTCCACTTCTTACTTTTATTCTTTATTTTTTGTTAGTTAAAATATTCATATCATGGATTCTTCCTTGTTATATACCTTAGTTACTTAAAATCTTAAATCCACTGCCTACTTCATGCTAATGCTATATATCTATATCTCGATTATATATTGTTTTCTGTGTGTTGTATATTTTCATTCCCATATATATCTGGATAGAAAATTGAAACACAAACTAATTAAAAATGATGATTGTTAAATATATTGTTGAAATATTATATTATATTGTTCTCAATTAATTTAATACATTAACATATGCATATATATATATATATATATATATCAATTACATATGTGGTGCTTAATTTATTTGGGATAGTAAATTATCTAATATTTATTGTTCTTTTGCTGGGTTGGTGGCAGCTAAACAAAACCTCGATCATAATAGATGCATCAAAGTATATCGAAGAGTTAAAGCAAAAAGTAGAAAGACTGAATCAACACGTAGCCAATGCACAAACTTCAAGTGACCAAAATACTTTGCCTATGGTACTACACTAAAATTTAACAGCTTCCTCTCAATGTGTGTGTGTGTGTTAATTTGCAAGGTCTTAAATTAACAATTAACTTCCAAGGTCTGTAAAAGAAATTGATTGGAGTTGCATTTACTGGATGGACATAAACAGGTTACAGTAGAAACCTTAGAGAAGGGGTTTCTTATAAATGTTTATTCAGCAAAGACCTGCCCTGGTTTACTTGTTTCCATATTGGAGTCATTTGAAGAGATTGGTCTTAATGTGCTTGAAGCTAGGGTTACTTGTACGGACACCTTTCGATTTCATGCTGTTGGAGGAAAAGTAAGATACAGTAATTAATTGTAAGCATATTTTAATTTATATTATAAATGCTTTCTAGCTAGCTAATTCAATATATCAATATCATGTCAGTGTCTCTCTTTTCCCTCTCATTACTCCATATTTTTGTAGGTCACATGCGTTGTCCTTGTATATATAAAACATTCCTCTTCTATCTGTTTCTCTCTCTCTCTCTCTTCCTTTTGAAGAAAAGGCAAGAGGGACCAAGTTGCTGTGCATTGAAATGTTTGTATATATAGTGTATTTTAAACTATAATGAATCCTATAGAATTTTTGATTTCGTCAATTAATTGGCTGATATTTTTATGTTATATTGTCTTGTTCTCTCCTTATATATTTTCATGCATTATTAAGAATGACAACGTAACTTTTAATTTGTAGAATGAAGAACAAGGTGATGAGGGTATTGATGCACAAACTGTGAAACAGGAATTGGGACAAGCAATAAAGAACTGGAGCCAAAATGCTGACCAAAAGTAACAAAATGTCAGCTTTTATATTTATGTTATTTACGTCTTTTGTTGTCCATTTATTAAATTAGTCTATGCATTATTTTATATATATATATATATATATATATATATATATATATATATATAAAGTATATGTATGCATATATATATGCACGTTTTATTTTATTAGAATAATGACGACTTCCAAAAAATATTTAGTTATTCACATTTTGATGTATGACAGTATGGTTATGTTAGAGTTTCACTAAGAAATTTCTTATTTCAAACCGTGCACGTGTGCTTTTCTCTGAAACAAAATTTTCAGCAAAGAGTACGATTTAATATACATGATTCAGTGATACAAATGAGACATGAAACGACACCGTAAGGAAAAAGTGATGTCTCCAGTTTTGAGGGATAAAATGAATGAAATACTACAAAACTAACAAAATAAGTGACCTGGTGAAGCATGCAGCAAGGGCACATCGATCCAAAGTTGACACTTGTATATATCACGAATAGAGCAAAGTAATGGCTTCAAACAATATCTTAATCACAAATAATTAATTATGAAGTGAATCAAGTGATGCATCTTCCTTCAATAAAAAAAGTTCTTTACACATCGCATAAAGAAGAAGAAAAATGGTTTGTACAGTCATGATAATTAAACAAACTAGACGTGTAAATTTAGACACAGAAGTGTATCTTTTTAGTTGTGCACAAAACTGTTTTGGGTTCTAAGTACTTACAAAGAGTAAATAATTGTGCGCGTGGGACTTTTAAGCCATTAGCATAATTGCTATCTTTCATAAAAGGATGCACTAGGTCCTATTGAATTCTTACCACCCATGCCAAAGCAGAAAGATATTGTGCTTGTTTTTTATTCGTTTAATTAATTTTCTTTTAAAAAATGAAGAATACTTAAACTAGATTAATTGGGTGCAATCGATTTTTGTACGTGTAAATAATGCATACCACCCATAATTACTAGTGTTCACTGTGAATATTGCTGGTTAAAATAATATATATATTAGAATGTAGAAGCTTAAAAACAAACGATTGCTGAAAGTGTGAAAAGCTTGTCATTCACGGAAAATAGAATTTTTTTTATATAATAATTTTCTCATAAATATAAAATGAATCCTCAAAATTATATTAAAAGGGTAGGGCCTGATCACATGCAATGTTATAGAGTAGAGCGATCATGTCAATGCAGCAATTTTGTGCAGGAATGGGAGGCCCATAGTTGGCAGTACGGACTGTTATGTCAGTGGGAATTTGTTCACTAAATGGTAAATCCAGCAACAAAGTTCCTGACAAAATCCATGTCCTCCGCTTGTAGATTGATTTTGTCTTTCAATTCTGACATCCAAAATGTAAGGGTTTATCAACAAACTATTTCATTACAAACAATATTATATATAGGTTATAGATATCATTTGATCAAAAATAAAAATAAAAAGTTATAGATATCATAAGATTTGTCTATATTATTTCATTTGCATTCGCGCTTCATTGAATTTTCCTGACAGCTGGTCTATTGCCCACTTAGATTAGAGTTGTGAGGAATGCTGGATGGTGATGAATGTTCACAGTTGCTCATATGGTGATGATGGTAGAGGTGTTTCCATTATAGTCCAAAGATATTCAATTCCAACAATATAAGAATGAATTTGAATCTCTCTTATTATTGAGTATGTAACATGGTTATATTAAAAAAATCAAATATAAAGACTAAGAATGATTGATTATAGGATTTGAATTTAATAAGAAAATATTATTTGTATTTTCCAATATCATCATAAGAATATGTTTTCAAAAATATATGAGTCATATCGAACGCCCTATTATAATTATTAGAATCAAAATGATAAAAATGATCATTTATATAAAATTATTAATCATGTAAGAATTAATGTAAATTATTATAGCAATATAAAATCATCATTCCTCGTTAAATTTTGGGATGATTTCAGCTAGTACCATGGGTTAAATAATCAATTGAATTGAATTAATTTTTGAAATTATTTTTATAAATGCATGTAACATAAAAAGGGAAGGAATATCATATGTAATAAAGAATATGTGATTTTTTTCCTTTATTTATGTAAAGAATAATCTAAAATTTTATCAGTAAAAAAAATCTAAAAGTTTAAAATATTATTTACCAGCTTTGTGTGTACTCTTGTTCAAAAATCTCAGAGTGAGTTTGTCTATTTTTTTAGTGTATAATAAGTAATAACAATAATAACAATCGAATCTAAATTCTCATACATCTATTCTAAATCTCCAATATCTTTTGCATCAGGTCAACCTTAATGATTTAGAGTAAGTTTTCTTGCTTTAGTTTAAGCTATTAGAATTTTAAAATTCTGATTTTCTTACGTACAAGAGAGTGAATAGACTTTAAGTTGAGTGATTTATTTGTACAAAAATATTTATGTACTCTCATGATCCTCTTCTTTTTATATATTTTAACTTATTTTTAAGCTACCAATATGAGACTTAATTTTTTTATGCATTATTATATTATAGATACGAAATATTACGGATAAACTTATTCTCTAATACTATTGATATTTTAAATGTTAATTAATTCCACTGAAATCCAAACTAAATAGACCATGACACACTATTCAAGAATCAAGACTGGATAGGTTGGTTACTTACTTGTCTTTGATGGGCTTCCTACTGGTTAGATCAGGCCATGTTCAATGACCATGAATTAGGCCTTTGGTGTGGGCCGTAGCATCATTTTGTTGGTAATTGATATAATAAAATTTGAATAACTAATATAAAGTTTATGATTTTATATAATTAACAATAGACAAAGAATTTTGTGGGTATAAAATTGACATATATCATTAACATATTAAATATTAATATAATGTTTTATATTATTAATATAAATATATAATAATTATAATAATAGAGATAATACTAATGCTTCATATTTTTTGTATGCAAAGTTTATAAAAAAGTGTTTTAATAGGTCTAAGAACAAAAAATAATAGGATTTCTAACTTACAAACATGGAGTAGATAGAGTCTTGAGTCATGCCTTGAAATGTATTATTAGCGAGAGGAATTTAAGTAAGCTGCCTAATTTTATTTATTAGTTTTTAAAAAAACGTGTCAATATTTTCTATCCTTTAAATAATATTTTTTATGTTTAATTGCAAATTTTATATTGACGTCTCATTTGTTTTTAAATTAAAGTAACAAGAAAGGCAAAAAAAAAAAAAAAAAAAACAAAACAGAGAGGTGTTTTAATTTTGAATCAGATAACTCGGGAGAACCTTGAAGAGAACAAGGCATGAATTATATTATTATGTTTATAGGCTTGGATAAATACATTATTAAATTGAAAAAGGAAAAAACATTGGTGGAGACAATTTTGATTATTTGGCACCATTCACAAACGCCCTTGTAACTAGTTGCACAGTAAGATGTGGGCTCCTATGGACAAAAGCTTCAAATTTAGGTGAGGACACCATGTGCTCAATGTTTTTAACTAAGAAGTTCAAGGTTGTCTCCTTCAAGTTGTGGTTGGAACAAGTATCCGCAATTTCTAGTGTCTCAAGAGCATTGGAAGTGCTTAGTGAACTCAGCAGATATCGTTCGCAGTGTTTCAGCAAATGTGGAATCACATACTTATCAGCTGCTTGTGACAAAGCGTAGACATGTTTCTCCAATTTTTCCACATTCAATGTCCCACTGTACAGAAACTCAAGGAGAGACTCTAGTTCTTCATGGTTCAAATCGGGTATAGTTATGGCGTTACTTGGTGCTGCCTTGCATTCATCGCACTCTAGCATGTTCTTAAATATTTCTGATCTTGCTGCCTATAACATAATAACATTTTCGTTCATTACATCATTAATTAGAATTATACAACTAATTGGTGTCTCAAACGACTGTTCATTTCAATCCACCCAAAGAGTGTGTTTGTATTAAAGTTGTGTTCCGTTCAATGGAGAAGTAACACTTTTGTTACTCTCACATTTGCTATATGGGAATGTAAGAAATTGCTTTGGAAAACACACAATGGAGTTTAAACGGGTTTTCAAACATACACTTGGAAATTTCATTGTGCACTTTCCAATGCAATTTCACACATTCTAAAGCAGCAATCATGGGAGCAAAAAAATGTTTCTCCATTCATCAGAACTCAACTTTTATAGCTAAAGTAGCTTTTCCATTTGAGTGCATTGAAATATGTACGAACGGTTATTCAAACCCATAATTAAAAGTTTGAAAGTTTAAATATATTTTTCATGACTATAATATATTTATTTTTAGGTAATAAACTGAAAAAAATATTTATTACATACATAAAAAAATATATATTTAAACCAAATTTAAATAATTACAACTTTCAAGAATATCAAGAAAACACTTCTTTTTCTTTTAAGGGAAATATTTTATGCATGTTAGGATAACCGTTCCGAACATATTTTCAAGTGTTCAACTTATTTTTGAACAAAGATGCTCTTTGTATTTTTAATTCTGATAGTACTTTTGAAAGAGGTGAATGATGATCCAAACGTAGCTTTAGTTGCCAAAACAAAAAACAACTCACCAAAACGGACTTATGTGCAGGTATAGGTGGACCGTTCCTGCCTGGACTGACCAATATATCCGTGTGAATCTGTGCTTTGAAGGCTGCAACAAAGCCTCTGAGGAAAACCATGTCTTCTTTTTGTTGATTAAACTGCTCCGTCTGTTCTGAACACCATCTAATACAATCATCAAGTATCTGCAGAGGATAAATAATCTCAATGTTATTACCCCTTTTGCCCTTTGTAATTACTCAATTAATCATTTTTTCCCTAACAGCCATTAATTAAGAAGAGGGTGGAACAGGAAAATAATTTTAAAGCCCTTTGGTTTGTCCATGTCAAGATTGTTAATGTTACTTGATAAATTAGTAACTAACACCTTGGTGTCATGCATGGGAAACATTAATGGTAAATCGATTAAGTTTTCAACTTAGATGAGGCCATCTCTATTATTTAGCAGCTACTATAGCAGAGTCAATTCCCAACTTAATCATCTAAGTGAAAATGCTAGTAGGACATCAAAACCACAATCATCAACGAGTTTTATTGTAGGCTTGTAACACTCAATTACCAATTAGGGATATCATATAGTCAAAAGTTAATAACTACAGGAGACACACAGGTAACAGGTTGATATAAACTATATGAAGTTTTACCTTTTATAATCAATAATTTAAATTATGAAATGGATTAGAGCTTGCCTTACTCGAATTTCGCCGCGAAACTGGAGAACTATTTTGATTTGGATTAGCCATTGCCTTTACTTTCTCACTTTCAACATTGCTCATCATGTTGATTATGCTCCTAACTCCTTCGTAACAAGCCCCACATATTGTATTCCTCGGAGGCCTTAATATCAATGGCATAGTTGTACACACACAACAATCCATGCTTGCTAGATTCTCTTAGTTCCCCCCTTCTCCTCTGCTTTCTTAAATCACAGAAAGGATAAGTTATTGCTTCTTCGGAAGAACTTGCTAATTTAAAGAGTTACCATCTACCGTCATTCTTTATATAATACATTACTTTGTACCCCATCATTATAAATGATTGATGCCTCATGTCCATTAATTTAGCAGATATACATCATTATCCTTTATGCATAGCACACATGTTTATAATTAAAAAGAACATATAGTAGGCTGGATGTAACCTCATAACTATATGTAGATGTCCCATCATTTTCTTTTTCTAGATTATTTTATAATAAAGGAGTAGAGGAAAGTATATTGCAAATTAGATGGGTGAGGGCTTACCAAAAAGTTGTTAGCACAATTGATTCAGAGTTCTTTAATTAAGATTTAGAGTTCAATTTTTTATTTGGACATGAAGTTAGAATAAGAAATATCATTTTTTTTTAAATGAATTGATCCGGTGGAAGAAAATTAATTGAATGTCAAATATAAAACACAAATATTTTTGGTTAGACAAAAAAAAAAAAAAAAAAAAAAAGATGGGTGAGGGCGTAGATGGTGGTTACTGTAAAATTAGGAAGTTGCTGGTTTGGTAGGCTATATCTTTAGAGTAGTGTTTAGTTTAGTAAAGTACTTAACAAAAAGAATCAAGCAGTTAGGAAAAGAAGACTTTCCAACCATACAACAGCACAAATGAGCAAAGCAAAGCCCATTTCCTCTAACCACCTTTGTATTTTTCATTTCCTTCTTGTAGTTCCTGGAAGGGTGTGACCATTATTAATTATTAATATTAAGATTAGTTTAGAAATAATGTATTTTAAGGCCAGCCTGGATATATAGTTGATACTCCAAGCTAGAAGGAACATTTGATAAGATGATTATATGGGCAATCATGGTCATTAGTTATATACTAGCCAGTATTTGGTACAACAACAGCATAAAGGATTAATGAACTGAGCATCAACTATAAATTATACGAGTAACTCCCCACTAACTCATTCTTATATTTTTGTTGTTTATGCTTTCTATGTGACTATACGGAGTTACTGTGAGGCTGTAAGGTGAGAATCCAACATATCTTGTGCCCTTCGTTTTTATTACATACTGTTGATTTTTGTACAAAACTTATAAATAAGTTTTTGGCTTAAATATTTTTCTTTCAAATTTGAGTCAAATTTACTTTAGTTTTAGTTTCTCAAATTTAAAAATAGTTTTTTAACCTTTAAATTTGGAAATAGCCTACTTTTGATTCTTATGAGACTTCAGAAATTATGAGAAAAATGTTAAGTTATTTCTAAATAACGAAACTAAAATCATTACTTTTTAATTTGAGTGATAAAAAACAAACTTGACTTACATTTAAAAGACCAAAAATTAATTTAAGCCATAAATTTTTTTTGTAACATTGTCATCAGGTTTCCAAATTTTTTTTGCTGAAGGTCCAAATCAAATAATGATAAGTAAATATTTTTTTTAAAATATATTAAGATATATTTATTAAATTATAAAAATATATTCTATTGTCATTATTCGATTTAATTTGTGAATTCGATGACAATGATAGAAGAAATTAATTTGTCTCTCATTGATCTATGATATCCTGATCGAAGAACGATGTAGCAATGCGTGAGGGGATCACAAAAAATATGTAAAATATGCGTTCTTTTTTAAGAAAAAAATATGCGTTATTTTTTTTACAGCAAAAACAAAAATGCGTTCTTAAATAATCAATATTGGAACATGTTATCTACATTGAAGTTAGAAATAGAGTTAACATTTTTATAGAAGAATATAGCATTACTTAAGCACAGAAGTGACAATAAAATGGGCTGGACCCACCGATTTTATTTTTCTTTAGAACTTATACAAATTTAGACTAAGAAAAACAAGATGGTCCAATTTTGGCTGGCCTGATGGGACACACAAATGAAGCCCATATATAATTTGGACTGAAGGACTAGGTTGTCCATTTTGCCATCTTTATGGAAGTATTGAATTGTGTGAATCATAATGGGTCGTTGAGACGAACAATGTTGATACATGAAAAAAAAAAAAAGACACAAACAATGTTCTCCAATATAAATAATGATGAACTCATAAATTTTATGTTGTGGGACAATATTTATATTATAATTTTGATTTTTTAAACTATATTTCAAATTATAGGGGAACTTTGTAAGTATATATATATATATATATATCAAAAAGAAATTAAAAACTAATAGGGGGCAATTGCACGTTAAATGAATATAGCATTTCAAATTGTGAGCCTCAAGCAACTAAAAATAAAAATAATTATTATTCGATTTATTTAATTGAAAAAAATAAAATAACCTAAATACACCGACTAAAAAATTTATTCCGCCCTCCAACTATAACTGTTATGTATGAAAAGTTACTCAACTATTTTTAAAGGTTATATTTAGAGTGATTTTTAATTGGTTGATAATTATATTAACAATATACACAAATTTAATTTTTAAAATAATGAAAACTTTAGCAAAAAAGAAGCTAATCTACAAATCAAAATGAAATTTTCATTGTGATTTTGGATCATTAGGACATGTGTGTGAAGTATGTATTAATTTTCCTGACAATTAAGTTTTAAAGGAACAATATTAGAAGATTTTAGATGATAAAAACTAAATAAATTAAAAAGGATAATTATAGAAATTAAAATGAGATGTTTTAAATTATAGGGAGCACAAAATGAGATATTCTAAGTTATAGAAACTAAAAGAAAATGTTGTTACGCTCTAAAGGATAATTAAACCTTTATTTAAAAAGCTTTCACTCAAATAATTAAAAACTTATTTAAAAAAAGAGTGTTAAATTATGTATTGCTAAATATTCTTCATGTTCCCAAACTCGATGGAATGCACGTGTTCTCATAATGGGACTAATATTTGAGATTTACCGCTGTTGTTGAATCAGATCAAGTTGTAGATGGGATTTCTTTTTTGAATATATGTTTTTCTTAAAGAAAGCAAAAACCTCTAAAAAAATTATTTTACTGCTCTCATCTCTGAAGCTAAAAATAGTATCTTGGGAAAAAATTTTAAGGAAAAAAGACACATAATCACAAAATGATAAAATCATTTTTTCACTTAAACAAACGGATATATCTCCACCTCCCAGTCTTTTCAATGAGCCTATTGTTTTTTTTATGGACAATTTCGAATGCCCTGCAACCCTAAAACGTGCATCTCTTCAATGGTCGGTTGTAATTGTTATTTAATAATTCTAGACTTATTTTACTCGCATAACCAAAAACTTGTTAAAAAATGTATTAGAAAAATTCACAAAAAGGTGTGTCACGTTGAAGGTTTTTATATAGAAATATAGATAAGGTCAAACATTTTGGCACCCGCTTCACTTTTTCCTTTTCCAATAAACTTTATAAGAAAAGTGCTATTCAAGCTGAATTGAAACTTCTCTTAAAACTTGTATATATACATTAGAAAATTAAGATAGTGCACCCTCAGAACATACATAGAGATGCATTGCAACATTGCATAGCAATAGCTATTCCCCCTAGTTCTGGAGTCGGATCATTGATAAAATACACAAACAATTAATATTCTTTCTAGGCAAAAGCAAAAACTCGATGATAGGAATATCTCCTAATCTTAATAACATGACCCCTACAGTTTTATTTTTAATTTTTAGAAAGGACATTGAAGTTCATATTCAACCATCTGGGTGACATTGGGAGCAGGAATAATATAATCTGCCTCTGGTTTTGGCTGAACATCACGTTTCTCATAATAATGATAAGCAGCTGCACCGGATAGCACTGCTAAAGTTAGAGCCTGAGCATGCATCCTACGAACCAAAGAACCAAGCAAGTCATTAATTAATTACATTTACAATGCAAGCACATACAAGTATTTTTATTACTTCACGCGGGGCTTAATTTTTTTTTTTTAAAATGGTTATTGTTAAGTTAAAAGGTTTTATGAGAAATTAAGGTAAGTACCTAGCATGGATAAGCCTGAGACTTGGCTTCATTGGAGACTTTTTGCATGAATAAGCCACAAGTGTTGCTCCAATTCCAGAGGCCCAGAGTGCCCCTGTAATAATAAAATTAATTCAAGATCCTTTTTTCTTTAAAATAATTTTATCATCTATCATATAATATACTAGTACAACTAACCAATGCTGGCGAGCTTGTGCTTTGAAACCCATGATTGAAGTGCCTCCATGTTGTATCTTTGATCTGATGTTGATGCTCTTTTCTTTGATATGGCAAGTGTGGTTGAGGAATTGCTAGTGAAGGTGTTGAATGCTGTTTTAGGGGGAGGGAGAATATTTATAGATGGGTGGGTGAAGAGTTGATGTTGAAATTAGAGGCTTACTTTTTTGGGTACTTGGGATGGCCCATGGGTTTAGTGGGGTTTTTGGCTGTTTTGTTGGAGGTTGGAACATTGGAAGAGTTAAACTAGAGGCTTACTTATGCTGGTTTTGTTCTGTGAATGTACTTTATGGTCAAACTTTGCTTTGCTTTAATATCATGTGGCAAGCACAGTGAGCCAATGGATTTTATTTTTGCCGGATCTGTGGTGAATGGTGATGATACAGAGGGTCCTTGATTATGAAACCGCTTGTGCCTTCAGTGCACCTCAACAATTAATCCATGCCAAGTAATCTTTTGGTAATTTACATGAGATAATAATGTTGAATAAGTGACAAAATATCTCTTTTTGTATTTAAGAATTACATATTTAACACTCAAATTTTAAATTATGTCAGAATAATGTTGTATAGTCAATCTAGTTATCGGTGATCCATGAAAAATAATCTAAAAGAATAAAAAAGTAAATAATATTAATATAGTTAAAAACATGTAATTCGTAACTCCCTAGTTAATAAACTATTCCATATATGTGACCATTTGTAAGTACGTAGAATCTAACTCTTTTTTTTTTTGACGGGAAGTGATGTGAATCTTTTTGTTGTGCATTAAATATTTTTTTAACATGAAAGGAATTTTAATCTTTTTTAAATATCTAATTAAGAAACGTGAGCTTTAACTCATTAATATTATTTGTACTAATAGTAATTGTACTCTACTGATAAGGGTTGAATTTTGGAACGACCTAAATAGTAATGACTCTTTTTCCTAAAAGTAAAGCCTACAGAACTATTATTTGACCGTTCAGTTTAAAATACATTTATACTTTAAAAACTATAACGAGACATCAAAACCTTTAAGTAATTGGTAGAAAGATAAGAGAGTCGTGTTTATTTTTTTCGCATATTCTTTATTTTTTTTTAGTAAAACGTTGATTGATAGTGTGTACCCCAAATATTCAAAACAACTCTAACATATTAAACAGTTTTGTAATTAATAATGTAAAGAATATATTATTTATTTGTTGAGAGAGAAGTGTAGTATAGTAACTTATATTAGTGGAGAAATTTTTAGGTGATGAGACCATTATGGTTCCCATTACAAGACATAATTAAATGTTATTATAAATTAAAAATTTAAATATATTTTTTGTAAAGATGGACTGGAATCATAAATATAAGATAATTTTAGATTACTTAATATTTTCTCCATTCAATGATAGTAGTGAAAATGTTGAATAGTTGATGCAATTTAAGTGAAGAGAAAAAAAAAGGTCTTAATAAAATTATATACCAAACAAGTATAATAGTGTGTTTGAAAAGTCATTTTAATAGTTTATAAATTAATTTAATTAGCTTATAAATTAGTTTGATCAAATAAATTACAAAATCAACTCTTAAAATATTTAACCCTTACTAATATCAATTTAGAATTATTTTTTTAGTTTAGACTATAAGTATCATTCTATTAAGAAACAATCATGTATAAGCCGAATAAAATTATTATAACCTATAAAATTATTCCTTTAACTATTTACTTAATCTACTTGCATATTAGGACTGAAATCAATATCTTTGATTAAACTGAAATAATCATACACTTGATGGTTAATTTTAGGGTCATTATATATCAATTAAATTACAATTTTTTTAAATAGATGATGATATTTGAATACTCACAAATTTCAAAACACTTTATCAACACTTCTATTTTTTTTTTAGGGAATTAATTTTCTCTTGATATCAAATTAATAACTTATCTCTCTATCCCTCTCAAGGTGAAAACGCCTCAGGGATATCTAAAAATCATTTTCCTTTTTTTTAAATTACTTTGAACATAGTTCTTCTTAGTAAATAAGTTAAAAGAGAGGTTAAAATGAAAATGAATATAGAATATAGATGGTGTGTTTGAAAATTTTGTGTCTATATGACTATATCCACATTTAAATAAATAAATAAAAGTACACCTAGATGCATATATACACAGTAACTTTTATGTTCAAGCTCGTAATGGGTATTTCATTCTTTATATATTTATATTAAAATATATTAAAAAAAAGACTATTAGGAAACTATTCTAGTGCAAAACATGATTTTTTATGTATTTTAGACAATTTTTTTACATTTTTAAACTGAGTCAAGATGTGAAACAACTACTATTAAATTGGTTTACATGAGAGTTATTTAGCTTAACTATTTTTTAACCATAAAACATCATAAATATTAAAAAAAATACAAAAGTTACCCACGGATAATTATTCTTAATATTAGTTAATTAGTTACATTATAAATTAAAAATTATATTAATTATATTATTTAAATACAATAATTAAACATATTACTAATTACTTTAAAAAAATCACAAAATAAAAAAAAAATCCGTTTAGAATTCAGGTTTGGGGTCTCAAATTCTAAACTTCTAAACGGGGATATGTAAAAAGTAAAAAAAAAAAAGAAAAAAGGTGTGAATTTGGGATTGAGGGACAATGCACACTATAAATAGTAAAGAGAATAATTTTGTTGATAATTTGGGGAGAGGGATAGTTGGGTCGATTAAAAAAAAAAGGATATTGGTAAAAAAAATCGTTATTGATTTTGTGATAAGAAGAAGGATCCCAAAAATAAGAAAGGGATCCAGTATTAGTAGATCAGCCCAGAATCCACATTCGCTTATGGGATGCATGTATCTTCAATCCACTGCAGTCACTAATATGATGTAAATAAATGTTTGCCAAATTAACAGTTGAGATACTAGTCACTGGTCACTCTTATCCGGTCTGGTGCATGGGTAAAAACTAATTTATGAATCAGTTTTCTAAATATACAAAACAATTTCAAAAACTAATTTATGAAATATACAAAAAAAAAAAAACCTAAAGGGTGTGTTAAAAAAAAGTACAACACGTAAACATTTACCTTATACCCGCCCGCCTGTGGATATTACCATATAATTTGACGGATATATAGTAGAGATTTAAAAAATTATATGAAAAAACCTAAAATATACTACTATAAATATAGTTAGTCTAATTGTAAAATTAGTATGATTGACTTTTGACACACACAAAATTAGCATAATAGATCCATATACGCGTGTGAAATGGCTATGAACGAGGATTAAAAATAAGAATGAAATACACAAAATTGAAATAAATATATTTATATATTACGAAGGATTATTTTTTTTATTTTAACAATTTTTTCATTTTTAGTTGTTGTAATTTTATTTTTTAAAATTTTAGTCCCAATAAATTGACATTTTTTCAACTTTGGTTCCTATAATTTTTTTTATTTTTAGTTTTTGTAAGTTTATATTTTTTCAATTTTAGTCCCTTTAAAATTATGATTTTTTTCATTTATAATTTTCATAAGTTTACACTTATATGGATCAAAATTAAAAAAGTAAAAACTTATAAGAACTAAAAATAAACAAAATATCTTACCAAGACTAAAATTGAAAACAAACAAACTTACAAAATTAAAACTAGAGAAAGAAACTTACATAAATCAAAAATAAAAAAATATATATTAACTTACATTATATTAAAAATATATTTAAGCCTGTTATCAATAATTAAATATATTATAAAAAAGGAATAATTAAATATAAGGACTTCCACATATGAGTTTTCTACTCTAATAGACTAAGGTCTAGTTTGAATAAGTTTATCTAAAATCACTTAAAATGAAATAAGTTTTTTCATAAACTAAAAATAACTTATACATAAGTTAAAAACCTATCTTTTAAAAAAATTATATAGGAGAATTAGTTTCTACAAATTAACTTATAAATAAACTAATTTTAACATTTGTAAAAACTCATTTCATTTTTTCCTGGAATTTTAAAAAAATTACCCAAACATTTATACCGATCCCTTTGTGTTTGTAAATAGACGGAGAAAAAATCCGTTAAAATCGATCACCCGCACCTATGATATCTATTTAAAAACTTGAACATTATCTGCAACTGATTGCTACAAAAATGACCATTAGCATAACTATGAAAAAAATTACGAAGCATAATATACTCCAATTTAAGAAGCGGCTACATAATGCAAAACCTGTGGAGAGTTTTGACCTTTGCCCATCATTTATTTGGGAGACAGTACATACATGACCTGAGTTAGTTTGAATCTATCAAGCATGGATACTTCATCTCCTTATTGTATTCGGGTGTCCGTGTCCGACACGACATCGACATTTTCAATTAATTTTTTCAAGAGATGAGATATTTACG
This sequence comes from Glycine max, assembly GCF_000004515.6. Lineage (NCBI taxonomy): Eukaryota > Viridiplantae > Streptophyta > Magnoliopsida > Fabales > Fabaceae > Glycine > Glycine max. The sequence continues at coordinate 37,894,687 of NC_038247.2, forward strand.
TGCTCGTATTCGTATCATGTCATGATGTTTATGCTTCATAGGTTTGAACTAAGGCAAATTAAAAAAGTATGAGTTAATTTAAAGTAAAGCAAATTAAGAAAGTATGCAATTCTTAATTTGACTGAATGACTATAACAAAGTTAGTGAAAATTAATTGTTGCAGATTGTTTTGAATCAGAAATCATTAAGAAAGAGAGTATGCAATTAATACTTTTGAATAACTTCTAATAGGGCTCACGTTAAAGTGTGTATGGTATTCATGTTTGTATAAAGGAGAGATGAGTATTTTTTATTATTTAATTAACTCGTCTGTTTATGCTCTTTCTTACTGAAACTGCAAAATACTAAATTGTCCAGTACACATTCAATTTAATCACGACGAAAAATGTCTCTACATTGATAATGTTATTGAGACTCTCAAATGGATAATGAATAAAAAAACCCTGAATGAATCATGAATAATATATACTATTATTAATTTGTCCAGTGTAAGGACCCTCTTCATTACTGTTATTCTGTCTGGAGTTGGCGTGTTATTCTGGCACCACCAACTTCATTTTCATTAGGTTATATATACTTATACATATGCAATGCCAAAATTCACGACTATATGTCTTTTTAAGGATTGTACAGCTGCCGAGTAGATGTGTACTATCATTGAAAATAACATAACAATAATATTGATTTTACTTTATATTCTTCTCATATTTTTAATAATATATTTTATTATCTTTGTTACACTACACATTTTTTTATATTTCATATATTGATTTTACTTTATATTCTTCTTATATTTTTAATAATATTGATTTTACCTTTCTTTTCCCCTTCTTATTTTATTATATAAATTTTTATGAGTTTATGAAGTAAAAATAACTCAAACATAATTAGTATATATTAACATATTTGAACTTCTATTTAAAAGGCTATAAATTATTATGATTTTGAAAAAAGTTTGCCTCTCAAAGTTTGTCTAATTTATAACATTAAAATCTTAATGAAAAACCAAATACAATATAAATTCTCACCATAATTATTTCTGAGTTACTGAATTCTAATTAATTATAAAGTTGATTTTGTGCATTGTGATCATATTCATCAATGTATGCTAGTTTGATCATATCAACTATGGGTTGATATATGCATGTTTGTGACTCATTTTAAAACATTTTTTTTAGATTGCAACTAGTATTTTTTTCAAAAAAAAATATTTTCTTTTTAGCTTTTATACATATAAAAAGAGTTCATTCCTCTGTCGTTCTTTTGAATTTGGAGAAGAAATTTTTATTATGTGGGACTCAAATAACTTTTTCCTTCCCTCTCTTTTAATGTGAAATCAAACAAAGAAAAAGAAGAAAAACTACTACTTTTCTATCTTTACATTTTCTTTTCTTCATGATTCTACTCAACTAAACATAGGGGAAATTAAATCAAAGCAATAAGTTAAAAAAAAATGAGAAACTAAAGTTTGTTGTAACCTTGTCTAGTTACCTTTAGGGAAAAAAAGTGTCTAGTTTTTGAAAATAGTTAACTTTTTTTTTGTTTGACAAACGAAAATAGTTAATTAACCGTTAACAATACTAGCTAGCAGAAATTTAAAAAGAATAATGCTATTAATTGAATGAAAAAAGTAATATTATTTTGACAATACATTCTCACAAATAAACTTACAATAGGGAGACGAAAATTAAAAAAAAAAAAAGAAACACAAGGTAAGTTAAATAATGTAATAAAAACATGAAAAATAAATTATAAAAAATATAAAATTATAAATAAAAATGGTATTATCCAATTTGAAAATGACTTAGTTCAGCATTAAAATTCGAACTGTATTGTAGACCACTCCAATCAAACAAAGGCTACATCCTATTTTCAAATGGAGAAAGAGTACTAATTTTGTTGCAATTATCTCTTCAGCGTGTTCCTTGATTAAGAAATTCTAAAATAAGAAAATGTCCCAAACGACATTTTTTAAAAGCATAATGAACATACTACAGAACCAACCTATAACAGTACCAGAAGCCCAAATACTTCTTGGCCCATGCTTTTATTCGAAATAATAGCTGAATGGTAGCAGCCTTTCATTTATTTCAGAAAATTATAAACGTCGACCCCCATTTTGGGTGGATTGGATAGGAGGGAAGAGAAAGATAGGGAGAAAAAAATAAGTAAAAATGACTTATAAGTTGTAAGAGAATAAAATGTATGAATATCATTATTCTTTCGTCCATGCCCCCTCCCTATGAGAGTGTTACACCTATTAGAAGCTGAATGTAAGGGCTCCAGTCCCTATGAGAGTGTTTTGACTTTTCTACAAAAATAGGTAAAAATCCATAAAATGTATAGTTTGAAAAGAATGCACCTAATATGTATGGTTATTCTTCAACAATACATAGGTTGGAGATATAATTGATGTAAAAAAATATTTTTTTATATTGATTATAATTATAATTGAAGTAAAAAGTTATTTTTTATATCAATTATAATTATAATCGATGTAAAAAAAAATCATTCATATTTGAGAAGTAGTTTTTAAACTACACTTTTTGTACTTAAATACTGTTTTATTTTCACCTATTTTCTTAAAAAAAAAAACCCTCTTATTTTAGTCTTCTCAACCCTCCACCTAAAGGAGGAAAAAAAAAATACCCAACACAATATGGGCCTCAATTACAACCCCAAATATGTAAACTAGCCTAAAATCCCTAACTAACTAATAAAGTAGCCTAATCTATAACTAACCCAAAATCAATAATATAAAAAAACAGTTTTGATTTTTTCAAGTCCAAAATCCATTATAAATTAATGAAAATGATTCTAATCTATTACAACCCGAAAAACTTGATTTGGTTTTCCACAATCTTAATAAAAATAATTAAATAGCTACTTTCTCTGTTTAGGCATGACAAATAATTTCAAACTCATCCTAACTTAAAAATACCAGTTTTGACTAGGAACAACCTGCACATGTACGGGTATTACTCGACCTTCTAAATGGATATAGGTACGAAAATGAGTATATAACTATATGTTCAATTATATTTTTTTTATTTTTTTAATATATATATATTAAAAAATTATTGTTATACTTTTACTTTTTATAACTTCTAAAATGTAAATTAATTATTTTAATAGTTAAATAATTTAAATTTTAATAATAATATATTATTTGAATTAAAATAAAATTAATAACATATATATATATATATATATATATATATATATATATATATATATATATATATATATATATATATATATATATATATATATATATATATATATATATATATATATATATATATATATATATATATATATATCAAACTAAAAATGTGTAAACGGGTTAACGATCAACATAAGACTGTTATAAATGGCGTCATGATGGTAAGGACCAAACTGATAATATTTGCATGTATAGAGATTAATTTAATAGTAATTTTTTCCGTATAAGGATCAACTTGAGAATTCATGACACGTATAGAGATTAAATTATGTGTTTAATCTGACATTTATTCCAACTTAACTGGAAGTTGAAGAATATATGCGGGCCTCGTGCGGAAAAATCCTATTCATAGATTCTTGCAGTGTTTGTTTCTTCGCAATACCACACGTACAAGATATACCCCTCAATTATTGATCAAATTGTCGAATGAACTTGTCTAATGGCCTAGCTAGCTAGATACTATGGTGGCTGGACCATTAAATGGCTCTGAACTCTTGGTCAGACTCAGAAAGTACATATATGATGTAATTAGAATAGGATAGCTATAAATTATGTCTGTCCTTTCTGTAACATGTTGCAATTTAGATAAGTAAATATTAAACTGAGTGACCCATTTGAGAGAAAATGAGAGAGATTAGTTGCTAATAGTAGTTTAACGTACACGTAACAAATTAAGAGGGGATTAATTAAGGAGTTGCTGTAGAATCAATGTGGCAGTACATTAGTCAGCATTGACCTTAATTACCTATGACTATGAAATTCCTAGCATTGATATTTGAGAAAATATCAGCCACCCCTCATCAAAGCTTTTATCACATTTGGGCCTTCATTTATGGAGCCAACATTATGTGGCCTCTGCATTTGAAAGACCTTATTAAGAAAGTCAAAGTACTACTATATGTTTATGTTGCAAGTAAAAACTACTATAGGTCGTCGTGATTTCTGAGTTGAAACGATGGGAAAACTCACTCAATGGTAGCTTGGAGCTACAAATGAGAAAAATCGTCATTCAATAGAATATGTTCTTGATATTATAATTATTATGAAAAATTGTAAATTTGATTTCTCTAGTTGTCTTTGATTTCGATTTTAGTCCTTCTTTAAATTTATTCACGAATTTAGTCTTTCTTTTATATCCAATTACGCCATTTTGGTCTGTCAATCTAAATTTAAACATTGACCGTTACAAATAAACGTTGATTGTCACATGTCATGTCCTGAATCATCCTTTAATGGGTGCGCCATTTTAATCATGTGATATATTTTTTTTTTACCCTTACCCTAAAACCTTATCAAAAAATCACAATACATAATTAGGCGGATTTAGATGAAACTCTCAACCTTACTAACTTGGCACTATTTTTTGGTAAACAAAAAAAAGAATCGTTAAAGCAATATTTTTGCGCTAACTCTGTCTCATGAATTTCCATCACCAATACAACACTGCTAATGCAACTCGTCGTCATTTAACGCTCACGTTTTTTGTTCCCTGAGAAGGTAAAAAGTGTTAAAACGTAGCATCTCAAACACTACGAGATCTCAAATACGCGATTCTGAAGCTTTTCTGTGATCAATGAAGTTCGACCCTATCCCAATCGATTCATGCTCCAAAGAACACCAAACGATCTATAAGGAATGGTTCAATTGTGTTGATTTAGTTATAGCACAACACACTTCATCTTTCAATGATTTTGTTTTGTTCCAATTTACAGCACAATCGGTTCATGCTCCAAAGAACACCAGACGATCTATAAGGAGTGGTTCAATTGCATTGATTTAGTTACAACACAACACACTTCATCTTTCAGTGATTTTTTTGTTCCAATTTTATATTGTTTGTTCATGTTCATATCCTAAAATTTCACCATGCACTTCATTTTTCAGATAGCGATGGTCGGATTACAGGGAGTGATGCCCCCAAGTTTTTTGCCACGTCCAATTTGTGCTACTGGAGAAGCATGCGAGGTGATTGTGGTGTCTATAGAACACATTGAGTGGGGTTTTCAGAAGAGATGTTGCCATTGAAGACGTTGAGTGAGGGAGCTCAATTTGGGGGTTTAGGGTTTCAGTGTTTTGCTACGCTCTGTGAACCGTTTCAGGATAGGTTTTATGGAGTTTTTCTTTCGTTCGTCTGTCATTGTTAATGGAAGTGAATGATGAGTAAGGTTTTGGGCCTGACTTAGCCCAATTCATGAAACCATCCTCGAAGGTTTTAGTGATTTCATGATATTATAGGATTAGGGTTTGTGATTTTGTGATTTTTTGATAAGGTCTTAAGGTTAGGCTAATTTTTTTACCACAGTTGGTTTAGATGACACATCCATTAATGGATAAATCAGAACGTGATATGTGACAATTAACGTTCGTTTGTAACAGTTAATGTCTAAATCTAGGTTGGGAGACCAAAATTGTGTGATTGGATATAAAAGGAGGATTAAATTCGTGAATAAATTTAAAGGAAAACTAAAATCGAAATTGGAGACAGCAAGGGAAACCAAATTTATAATTTTGCCTAATTATTATAAGCAACTTTTGTCTTGGAAACAAATAGGCCCTATATTGATGAAGCAAACAGGGTAGTTGGTACCAACTTAGTGCTTTTGGACCATATCCATGTGGCTATCATCAGACTCCTGTACAATATTTGCGATAATAATAAAAAAAATATCTTTTTTTATTACATTGTAAGCAAAAAAAATCCCACCAATTTAATTACTCGATCCTTAAACTATTATCTTTTTTTTTCTCTTTGAAGTAAGCTAACTATTTAAGTGATTTTTGAAGTATCAAATACCTATAAGACTATAAACTTAGTCTTTAAATTAAATTTAATAAAGTTTAGAGACTAACTTAACAAGTTTATTCAAGAATATCAATTATAAGATTAGTAAAGATTAGTTCATACTGATAAAAAAATTAGTATGTATATATAAAGCCATTTGCATCAAGCTCAAACTTCCTTCTTGCATATGCGCTCCTCCAAACACATACCAAAATAAGAGGATTGAGATTAAAATATTTAAAACTTTAAAATAAAATTTAATATATCATCAAATCATTAAAAGATTAACCAAACAACAAATAAATCTATAAAGATCTCAATTATCACTCTCTAAAATATCTCAATTAACATCATCATCATAATTATCGTTATCACTACCATGATCACACTGAAGTCACCATCATAATGTTCGACGTCAGCACCACCATCATCAATCGCCATAACCATAGTCATCAACTACCACTATTTCTATCATCATGACTTTTATTGCTTTGTTGCCACTATCATGACTACAATTGCTGTCACTACCATTATTTTCATTGTCACCATCACCATGATTGTCGTCGTCGTTGTTGTCACCATCATTATCGACAGCAACAATAATGATAGTTAATGTCATTTATATTATATGAAAAGTTAAATTACATATCATACGCTTCTTTATTTCTCAACTAACCTTTATCCTTTTTGTCGGTTAATGCCCCTAATTTTTACTTTAAATTAAAAACTTTAACTTATTATTTTTAATCTTTTTGGTATCTCATCTTCTTTTTAAATAGTAAAATATGAATTTTATTTTGTTCCAAAACCTTCCAATCTATAGCATTTATAACATGGTACAATAATTTTTTTTTCACCTTTTAGTTATATTTATTTTATCTCGTTTCATTTCTTATTAAATATTCAAAGATATAAATTGATCGAGAAAAATTTGACTTGACTTTAAAGTATAGCTTTCCAAGTTAACAGAGCTCAGAGGTTAAATGAAAAAAAAAATACTATTAGAAAAAATAAACTACTTTATTTTAGGAAAATATTTTATGATCACAACTGAGACAACAACAAAAGTTATCTTCTTAAATTTAAAACATGTTTTTGAGATGCATGTATATAGAAAAATATAAATAAATTTCAAATAATTATATATATATATATATATATATATATATATATATATATATATATATAATGTTGAAATAATTAAACTAGGTTTTTTGGTACAATAATAACTACACAATTTGAACCTAAAACACCCTGTACAAATTATCTAACCCCTGATACTAAATGGATTTTAATAAATTTTTTACCCGTAGAAATCAAAAACATACGCGTGAGATTTGTAAAATTTATTTATTATATTCAGTAAACTGATCTAAATTTCTCGGTATGGATCCTAATAAATTTGAAACTAATTATAATACATAAACATTACTTTATTACAAACACCCATTTGATACCTTTCATTTCCCCTTATCGCATACTATGTCACCTCCTTGTCTTATGTTACTTTCTTTCCTCTCTCAAGACCTTGATGGGCACATAGCTTAGGTATATATCCCCCAAACATTACCCAACTGTTAATGTATAATTTAATCATACTTAAATTTGTGTAGGACAAAAACTGAAAAGTTCAGTCAAAGATCTTTCACGAGATATATAGTATGGTGATATAATTATACCGATAATGTGATATGGCAAGTGGGTCGGTGCAAATTTGTACCCTATACTATAGTATTCCCGAGGAACCGAAATGCTGCAGCTGATGTGGCCACCAAACTTGTGTTGTGCACTTGTGCTGTTTGGTTTTGCTGTTTGTCTTACGTCTGTGATGGAGAGGGAAAGGGCACATCTACTACTCAATTTGTGGTTGCAGATTTTCGAATTCTAGTCAATGCTTAATTGAGTCAATGAATTACAACCAGGATTTTTTCTTTTAGTTTGATTTATATTATTTGAGATCGAGTTAAATATGATTGTTAGAATTAGGAGAAAATTTTTTAGTTTCATATATTGAAAATCTTCTGTCGTTTGATATCTGTTTTAAACAATTACATTTTTGAAGAAAAAAAAGTTTTCTCTGTTAGTTTTAATACTATAATTATATTTTTAATTTTCTTTTTTTTATTCCTGTGTAGATGACAGTTGAGGAAAAGAGAAAGGGAATCATTTCCTACAAGAAAAACAAAATGCTGTAAGAAGAATTGGCACAAAGAAACTTAGAATATTTTTGAAAGCAGATAATAAGAATCGGGAAAGATGATGAGTACATCTGAACATGCATGATTCAAATTTAAGGGAAATATTTTAGCCTGTGTCTCGATACCTTGACCGGTTGACATTAATTGTGGCATACGATACTGCTGCTAAATTAATATCCAATATTATTATTTTCTTTCTTTAAAATATATATGATGGCAATCAATTCATTTCTTACACTTAAAACTAATGAATTCTTGCGGGAACTGAAACTAGATGTGAAGAGATTGAATTCCTTTTTGTCTACGTCAATATAATTTCTCAATAACTATACAAATTTGGTCCCTAAAGTTTTAATTGTTATTATTAAGTTCCTCCATCAATTTTTCCCATTTCATGCAACCTCAAATCTTCATTTTCTTTCAAAGCTTTCATGAATTAAACTTATTATTAAATCATTTAAAAACCTTTCCCGCTCAAAAGTCAAAAAGTCATAAATTAAAACATCATACTAACCAAAAACTAAAAGATTTCAAAATTTTCCCATTAATTTAAAACCTTATAACCTCACGGTATATAATTTTCATATTGAATCATTCTTTTTTTTAAAAAAAAAAATTAATATTTTTATCGATTTCAAATTTGTCCTAAATAATTATTTGCACAAGTACAAAAAAAAGATTCAATTTGAAAATTCTAATCCAAATAAGGGTACAATGAAGTGATGCAAAAATGGGTGTTGGAGTGTACAAAACAATGGTGATAGTATTGTCACACAAGAATGAATATAACTCAAATAAGGGTTTTTAATATAAAAAAAATGTGGAAAAACAAAGGAAGGAAAGCTACCTTAAAAGAAATAATTGAATTTCTATTAGTAGATCAAAATAAAATAGAAAGACATGTAATAAATTGTAGTTTTTTTAAGTGTAGTAATTGAAATAAGGAAAATTGTACTTGTATTTTAAAATAAAGTACATTTTAGATAGAGAGATTTTTTTACTGCACGGTTACTATAAAACAATTTATAGGGTTAATCAATTAGGAATCACTCAAAATATTAGTTTTAAATATTACTTTTAAAGTAATTATTATACTATAAATACTTAATTGGATCCTTAAGTATTACTTTCTCTTTTAAGTAGTCACTAAATTAATAAAATTGTATAAATAATCTCTCAATATTAAATGTTAATTAATTCGTTTAATTTCTAAGTTGATATATTTTGCTAACGTTTATCGATCAATTTGAAGAATTATTCAATAGTTAAAGAACTACTTAATTAGCACGATTTCTAATTGAGGGATTATTATATAATGTTTATTTTACTCTAGGATCATTTGGGAGAAAAGATAATACTTCAAGGATGAAATTGAGGGTTTATTATCAAAATTAATAATCTTTTTATATATTATTTTAAAATTTTATATGATATTTTTAACTTTATCAATAACTAATATCTATTTCAAGATAAATAATTTATATACAATGCATAAACTTTTGGTATCAGAGTTTAATTTTTATAGATAAAAAAATTAATAACAATAAAAAAATTATTAATTATGAATTATCATGTATGATAAATTAAGTGTCATCTTAAAAAATATAATTATACAGGACATGGCAATTAAATTATTTCTTTAAAATAACATAGTACGAACAAAATCAGAAATAAATTGAATAGCATGGTGCATAAGCGAAAGAAAAGAGAAAAAAAAGGATGAATGATAAATGATATAATGAAAAATAAAGAGAGAAATAAGAAATAAAATAGAGTTGGAGTGAGATAGAAGAGAAAATGAGTCCATATTAATATTTTCCGAATAAATTTAAAGATGCCGTGATGGATCATCTGCCTAGAGCAGACTTTACCTTAATCTAACATATGATAATAAGACTGCTTATACGCAGTATATATAGTCGCTACCTCTGTTTTCTCTAACATCCATCTCTTTCTCAATTTATTGCTTTTCTTTGATATATCACTATACAGCTCTTATTCTTTTTTATTTTATGTAATACTATATCTCTTCTAATGGAAGCCAAAGCAGATTATACACAAGATGGCACTATTGATTTCCGTGGCCAACCTGCAGTTTCATCTAAAACTGGCAAATGGAAGGCTTGCGCTTTTCTTGTTGGTGAGCATATTAAGTTTCTAACCATATATTAATTATAATTAATATTTACTCACTGTTTAAGCTTTTCTTAGATCTGCATGCACTGTTTGATCTCAACTATCTCCAACCTTAGAAGATTTGTTAATTCTCTGGAGAAAAGAATGAAGGACAAAAAATTTGTAGACCCTTAATTGCATCATGCTGATATATAGATTGTTATGCAAGCAGCATATTTTCCTCTTAGTAGTATATTATTCCCAAAAATAAGTCCTTACACTGTTTCTGAATATATAGTACTTGTTAATGGTTATTTCTCTGGAGTTATATTATATAGCATGATATAATAACAAAACATATGATATGATGTTATATAATTCTTAAGTTTGATTTGTGATATGGCATACCATAATATTTGTGCAGGCTATGAAGCATTTGAAAGGATGGCCTTCTATGGAGTGGCTTCAAACTTAGTGAATTACCTTACAAGCCAACTTCATGAAGATACTGTTTCATCAGTGAGGAATGTGAATAACTGGTCAGGATCTGTGTGGATAACGCCAATTCTTGGGGCTTACATAGCAGATTCTTACTTGGGTCGCTTCTGGACTTTCACTCTCTCATCTCTCATTTATGTCTTGGTAAGCTATAAGATCTATCGTTGATATATAGAATCAAGAATCCAATTTTCTATATTTTCTCCATGATGAATTGCGTCTACATTCATCATCTTTTTATTCCAAGTAGAGGAATCATTAATTTTTATATTAATTTTTTAAAAACATTTTTAATATAATTTCCAATTAAATTCCTCTCTCTCTTTTATTTTTAACACCAGTTTGGGTTTAGCTACTCCCAGCCAAAGATTTCAATTCCATTATTTGCACTCGTGGGACGATATATGATTGCTAACTGTCATAAATAGTACAAGACAAGTATTTATGATTCATATAACCCCACCATGAAGCTATGGTCTCACCTCAACCTTGAATTTATATAAATGTATATAAGAGAGGGGAATATTACATGATATTTTGTACGAGATGATTATTCTCTCGTTTAATTTTTAATGTGATTTTTAAAAGGCGTAGATCGAAATAGGAAATATTTTATATAAAATGCTACACACAAAAAGTGAGTTTTTTTCAATATACAGTAATATGTTTGATCTCTTTTTTGAAATTAATATTCTAATTAATACACTTCTTTCAACAGTGAAACTTGTAGAATCTTTTGGACTTTCAATAAATTTGACCTAATATAGTATAGAGAATACGTTTAAAAGTGTATAATTAACATTTCTCTAATATTCATTCCAAAGCATGTGCACATGTCAGTTTATAATATTGAAAATGGATAAGAAATTACATTGGAATGCTGAATTACCATGTGATGTACGTACACGACAAATTTCTCTATTGAGTTTTGTGGCATAAGGATCATGTACATATGCATGCAGGATGAAACTTAATTGAAACCATATGCTTATCATCCCAAAAGAGTAGTGCACCTTAATTTCTTTCATTTATTTGTTTTTAATAACTTTGTGATGTACATTTGTTTAAGCTAGAAAACCAATTCATGCACTCACTATAGTTCCACTAATTGACATCACAGGGAATGACTCTTCTCACAGTAGCCGTGTCACTCAAGAGCCTGAGGCCAACATGCACCAATGGCATATGCAACAAGGCTTCAACCTCACAAATTGCATTTTTCTACACAGCCCTTTACACTATGGCAATTGGGGCAGGTGGAACAAAGCCAAACATCTCAACTTTTGGTGCTGACCAATTTGATGACTTCAATCCCAATGAAAAAGAGCTAAAGGCTTCCTTCTTCAACTGGTGGATGTTTACCTCATTCTTGGGTGCTTTGATAGCCACTTTAGGATTGGTTTACATTCAAGAGAATTTGGGGTGGGGACTAGGGTATGGAATCCCCACTGCTGGTCTTCTATTGTCTTTGGTCATTTTCTACATTGGCACACCAATATATCGCCACAAAGTAAGCACAACAAAAACTCCTGCTAGCGACATAATTCGTGTGCCAATTGCAGCCTTCAGGAATAGAAAACTACAACTCCCTAGTAACCCCTCGGATCTCTATGAGCACAACCTCCAAGATTATGTTAATAGTGGGAAACGCCAAGTCTATCACACTCCCACTCTGAGGTGAGCACATGCGGTTTAACTTAAATTAAAAAACAATACCAGTATTATTATTCATTTTACATTGCTCTTTTTTTATTCATACATTATTACACCCCTGAAATGAATTGTGTTTGATGGACACTCTCTCAGTGTTACTCAATATCTTGAGACAAAAAAGAAATATGATGTAATAGGAAAAGAGAAATTAAAATATCAAATGAGTGTTTATACTTTTTGGAGTTTCATGGATTGTTTTTGTCTTGAAATATGTGACTACATATGAGTGATGGAAAGACAACTAAAATTATTTTTAGACAACTAAAATGTTACTATTATATGATGGAAAGAGAAAGATAAAAAAATAATAAGTATTAATTAAATATTTGGAAAAGTTGAGTGTTAAAAAATCATTGATGCTTGTAAAAATGAATTAAATCACAAACATGTTTCTTTGGTATTATACTTGTTTTAAACTCTATTTCAATATTTTTTTAGTGAAAATTGGGTTTCAGTTTCTAGTATAAAAAGAGTATGGATGTATGTAGGGATAGAGTATATATGAAATTTAAATGAAATCAAAATGTCTTTGCTCATTAATTAGGTTATACAACTCAGGATGAAACATGTGATAAGCAGGGGGAAAACAGATAAAAATATATGTTTAGAAAAAATATTTATAAAAAATGAATAATCAAAAGAGACACCATAGGGGGAGAAGAACAAAATAAGTGGGGCAATGTTTTAATTATTTCATTATTTAAATATTAAAAAATTGACTCCATATTAAATATTGTATATGAATATCTTTTATCATTCACTTATTTTTTTATTCTATTTTTTCATATATATATATATACATATCTAAAATATGTACATCAAACCTAAATGACAGGTCATGTTGTTTCATTTTCATGGTCACGAAACATTTTCCATGTAAGATTGTTGTGCATAAATTGTCCATAAGTGGTAGAGGACTGATTAAACTTGCCCTGGCCTAGTGGGGTAATACACAGTAAAACTTGGAAGCATCCATCTATGAAAGGCAGTATTCCAATTTCCATCTTAATTAACCCTACTCATCATCAATTTGACAGAGAATCTAGAAAATGGTTCATGTCTAAAGATTCCATGTTCCCCGTTTAATCTCTTGGCTCTGAGGCAGTCAAAGTCAAAGGGAGTCTCATTCGTTCTGTACAAATTTGTGTGCACAACCAGGGAACCCACAATTTGAGGCTAAAGAGTGCATGAGGCATTAGGGGCCAACTATGTCATTCTTCTCATTGAATTTTTCCATGTGAACACTTCACACTATCTTCTTTGAGGCCTTCTTTCATCATGACTAGTCACTATCTTTCAGCCAAGTTGTTTTTCCACAGTTGTGACCACTGACCACAGATGCATCACTGTTGCAAAATTATCACAAACAATAGCTATCACATATTGCATGCAAAACACGGTATAGTCCTCATTTGCATTCTTGGTGCATAGAGAGACACATAAGAATCGAATCATATAACAAGTTATTCTCCAAAATTAGTTATATAACCTGTCATGAATGAATAAAAATAAGTTCTATAAAATAACTATTTTTATAAAGCTAGTTATAGTTTTATAACCATAACTATTTTTTAAATAAAAACAATTTATTTGAACTATAACTATTTTTATATAACTGGTTATTATATAACTAGTTATTGTTACTTATGGTTATTTTTTAAAAAACCGGTTATATGATAGGACGGATTCATTAGCGGAAGACTGGATCATTTTGGAACATTTCATTGCTACACAAAAATGACAAATATTTTTTTCTTACACCAATTTTGTTAGAAACTGAAAAGTTAAGTGTGTTCAGGTTTTTGGACAAGGCTGCAATTAAAGAAGACAGTGCTGGCTCCACAAGAGTACCATTGACAGTGTCCCAAGTAGAAGGAGCAAAGCTTATATTTGGCATGGTCCTTGTATGGCTAGTGACACTGATTCCAAGCACCATCTGGGCCCAAATCAACACTCTTTTTGTGAAACAAGGCACCACTTTGGACAGAAACATTGGCCCTCATTTCAAAATTCCATCAGCCTCTCTTGGAAGTTTTGTGACACTCTCCATGCTTCTCTCAGTGCCAATGTATGACTGGTTTTTCGTGCCGTTCATGCGCCAGAAAACCGGCCACCCTAGAGGAATCACATTGCTTCAAAGGCTTGGGATTGGATTTTCAATCCAGATCATAGCCATTGCAATTGCCTATGCAGTAGAAGTTAGAAGAATGCATGTCATAGGAGCAAACCATGTAGCTGGTCCTAAAGATATTGTCCCTATGAGTATATTTTGGTTGATGCCTCAGTATGTACTAATAGGGATAGCAGATGTGTTCAATGCCATAGGATTGCTGGAATTCTTCTATGATCAATCCCCTGAAGACATGCAAAGTCTTGGAACAACATTCTTCACTAGTGGAATTGGTTTTGGGAACTTCTTGAACAGCTTTTTGGTGACAATGGTTGATAAAATAACAGGAAGGGGTGACAAAAAAAGCTGGATAGGGGACAACTTGAATGATTGTCACTTGGACTACTATTATGGGTTTTTGTTGGTCATGTCAAGTGTCAATATGGTGGTTTTTCTTTGGGTTTCAAGTAGATACATCTATAAGAGGGAATCGATAAGGGTCAAGGAGGGCCTTTGTGTTCAAATGGAGGGAAAACCAACTTTGGATGCCTCTCTTGGTTTACAAGTGTGATAATTAACTAGCTATAGGGTGGTAGTAGGCCATGATATATAAATAACCAACCGGTAGAATCATATTAAACCTAAATTTTCTTGACAGATTCTGCGGCAAGCTGATAAATGATTGTTTATTTGAATTTAATTGGCCCCCACCTATAAGTGAAGTTGGAGCCAAATAAATTCAGATACACAAGTTTGCGTAGAATTTATAAATGCATAAACTAATATATCTCACTAGTCACTACACCATGTGTGCTATTTTGTAAAATATGCGTGCAATGTTACTATTTTTTTTTATCCTGCTTTTCTTGCAAATAAAATTTCATGTGCAAATGCAATGTTTCAATATTTCTTTCTGAAGTTTATCTTTATTATTTTTGGAATAGATATATTTTAAATATCGAAGCAATGTATCCAATTAGAAGAACGTAGTGGATTAAAAAAAAATCCACAAATTCTGATGATTGGGTGGTGATTAATATTTATGTCCTTCAAGTAGATATTTGAACCTAATGCAGTGACAGAATGATGAAAATGAAGAACTTAAATCGTATCATAAGTTAATTGTATGGTTTGATTGGAGAGCCCTCTGAACCTATGCTAAATCGAAACGGAGACTTCCTTGAAATCAAGTTGAAACGTTTTTAAGTTGGAATACTATTTGACAAAATTCCACGTGGTTTTAGCCTTATAATCCTATATAACCTTAAGATGCCCGAAAATTTTTCAATTCAGAACTATACAAAGCTTGAAATGAGGACAATATAAAGATTATTTAATGCCCTTCTCTATAGAAGAAAAAAGGGCTAAGGATGAAGTGTCGCCATTGATAGTTTGATAACCAAAATAGATGCATGACACAACAATGAACCACATAACCATCATCACTAAAAAGTAAAAGCATTTTCCTCTCAGTTGCTTTAGCTTCTTGCGCTTAAAAATGGCTGAAGGTGTGAGGTAAACTTCATTGTAGAGGAGCGAGGTTCTTCCTAGAAAACTACTGATAAGTAAATAGAGCTTCATAATGCTAGAGTTTGTGGCAAAATGTGATAAAGCTTCAACCAGTAAAAGCTACACCCTAACTTGAAAAGAGGGGTTGCGAAAAAATACAGTGCACCTTGCACCTTTCTGAGTAAAATATAGAGTTGGTAGCTATTGAGTAAAAATCATCAGTTAAGCTTTTTTTTTAATGAAACAGCACTTATATGATTTGGTGAAAACATTTAACTTCTTTAATTTTTTCATTCTATAGTGTACTTTATAGAATGGACCCTAAGATGATCCAAACTCGAAAAAAAGAACTAATAGTCTAATACAATAAACATTGAGGGCCAAAATTAATTTCGGTTATTACAGAGCAGAAGATTTATTCAACAATTTGTATGTATATAAGCTATCACTTTGTGTGCAATGACTTATTACAAAATAGTTGAAATTTCACCCATTGATAAGGACGGCAAAGGGATTTCACTATTAGTCATACATACATAAGCAAAACCTTGAAGAATATATCAATATATTATGTATGACACCAACGAACAACCTTGATCACACAACAACCGAATAAGCTTCAGCCGAACTTTTCCCTTTTTTTTTTAATAGTACTAAGACTGAACATATTGAAGAACCAAAACCTTTGAAAAACATTACAAATCCTGATTTCGAATTTACATATTGGCATAAAAAAAAGCTATTTCTAGCAATGATATGATGTAATGACATCTCAAAATTCAGCCGGCATTCTCAACCAAAACCATGCATAATATAGTATAAACATCAACAATTCAATTACCATAGTAACTCAACTGTAATTAATTCATAACATGAAAAATCAATGAATCTTTTAAGGAGTACACAAGCTTGCTAGTGCAGATGCTGCTCACCTTGCCAAACACCGACAATATCTTTTAGAGCTGGTCTTAAGTCTTCCTTCAATATCTTCTGGTATTCTAATGCATCACCGCAGGACTTCTTCAACTCGACCAAATGGAAAGATGGGGCAACCTCAAATATTTCAGCATCAATGGAAAGTGGTCCTTTTCTACCTTCCCTGGATCTCTCCAATTTCAGCAACCCTCCATCCTTCTTAATTATCTCCATACTCAAAACGCGAGCAATATCCTCCATTGTAGACATGATGGATGAGGCAGAGCTCATAAATGTAAATTTGGTATCATCCAGTTCAACATTGCCAGCAAAAAGGCCAGACAAGTCAAGCCCAGCAGACAGAGAAATTATATTGAAAGCATTAAACTGTGAAGGTTTAACCAATGCTTGCTCTGCCTCAACAACAGCAGCACTTGTATTCTCACACAAGCAAAAAACTTGATCAGAATCAACTAAAGCCACATTAACAGCCTCTCTTTTCACTTGACCAGATTTGGGTTTGAATCCTTTTCTGAACCACGAATTTTCCATAAGTTTTGCCATGGATATCCTGGTATTTGGGTTGGGGTCAAGGATTTTCGCTAACAGTCTGCGCACTTCAAACGGAAACCAGTTTGGACATTTGTAATCGGCCTTGCCTATTTTGTTATACAGTGACATAAGATTCAAATCATAGAATGGCAAATGACCAGCCAAAAGAACAAATAAGATCACTCCACAAGACCATACATCGGCTTTTGTTCCATCATAGCCCCTTCTACTTATAACCTCAGGAGCCACATATGCAGGAGTTCCACAAATTGTATGCAGCATGTCTTTTTGACGGTGAGATTCAACAAGTGCACTTAATCCAAAATCCGCTACCTTGAGAACTCCATTCTCATCCAAAAGCAAGTTCTCCGGCTTCAAATCTCTGTGATAAACACCCCTGCTGTGGCAAAAATCAACAGCACTGACCAATTGTTGAAAGTACTTCCTTGCCTTGTCCTCAGTGAGTCTACCTTTGGCTATCTTGTTGAAAAGTTCGCCCCCTTTGGCATATTCTATGATGAAGTAAATCTTGGTCTTGGTGGCCAAGACCTCATAAAGCTGCAAAACATTGGGATGTTTAACCAGTCTCATAATCGATATCTCTCGCTTCGTCTGATCCACTAGTCCAATTTTTAGAATTTTCTCCTTGTCAATCACCTTAACGGCAACACTCTCACCAGTTCTGACGTCCCTTGCATGGTAAACCTTCGCAAAGTTTCCTTGACCTAATAGCTTCCCAAACTCATACTTCTCCATCAACACATTCCCTCTTTTCTCCATTTTCAAGCACAAACCCTCAAACATAAATTAAGCACCCCGGTTTTCTAAGAAAGGAACCTTTCTCTCTGTCTTGGATCTGCTTACCCTTGAAAAAACACCACCACCAACACAATAGATACGTTACTCTTTCACCTGAGTCCTTTAATCTCCTCAAGAAGCCACCAAAAAACGCAATTAAGATCAAAATGACTTCAGAGAAGTGGTCTCAATGTTCAGACACGTATTTCATCACCCCCAGTGTCAATTCAAATGCTCTCCCTGAGAATGAGTAACAAAAAACAGTAAAAACACACACATATATGAAGGTTCCAAAACAAACACATACAAAAAAGTTCAATTAGAACAGAAACAATCCAGTGAAAGAACAAAGGGTATTACAAAAATTAAAACTTGAACATTCACAAGGTTAGAACTTAATCAGATGATCATCTAAAACCCAAAAAAGAAGGCAAAACAAAAACGAACCTTTTTTTATACTCTCCCTTGATCGATCATCCAAACAAAAGGAATAAGATAAAAGTTTAGGAGAATTCAGATGAATTACGACAATGAGGAGGCAAAGAAGATGGCACAAAGGGTGTGAAGAATGAAGAAAGAGAAAAAGAAAGGGTTAACGTTGGAAGGGACGAGCGAGAGAGTCGTGAAGAGATGGAACGTTAGACACAGACCAAAAAGCATAATGCTATTCAAAACAGCAAGTAAGCTTAGTTGTTATAAAGGAGTTTCTTACGTTTTCAAATACAAATAAGAGTCCAGATTGAGTTTATTCCGCGTCATCTTTCACTGTCATTCGAAAATGCTTATCGATATTGCAATTTGGTCCCCCCCCACCCCAAGTTTATGTTATACAAAACTCGATGGGGCACCTCGTAGATATTGAGTAGTAAGTGATTTTCATTTGAATTTAATCTAATTTTTATTTAACCTAATTAAATTTAATTGACTTAGATTTATATTTTTTTTGTTTAACAACTCAACACGACCTTATTGAGGTTGAATTGAGCTATTAAGTTAAATATTTAAAAATAAATATTGTCATTTCTTTAACTCTTAACAATAAAAATACCTCAAAATTAGTAGTTTAGTATTGTTTCATTGTTCTTAATTTTTATAATCTAATAGTTAGTATTTATTTCTTCATTGATTTACAACTCATAGTTAGTATTCAATAAAATCATTAAATTGTTTTATAAGTCAATTTTTTTTCTTTTTTATTACTAAATCTCTCACATACGACACACACAAAGAATTAAGCAAATATTAGTTTTAATTATATATTTATTAGATAATTGAGTTGAATTGGATTTCATCATATTTAAAACTTGTAAACTTATTATCCAATTTCAATTATAATTGGGTACACTAGAAAAAACATAATTCAACTCAAGTACCTAGCCCACCAAAATGTAAGTAGTTTGGTATGTTGAACCTTTAACTCAACTTATGCATGTCATTGGATGCTCTATCAGTGGTATTGAGAAAATCTCCCCATTCTACCATTTTTAGTTTTCTTTTTTTTCAAGAAAACAAAAAACCTCACTTCCTCCACCTTAACTTAAGTAACACACTCTAAACTCCGTATACCATTTAGGTATCAATTCTATTATCTTTCTCTATCGATCATGAAACCCATTTTTTTATGTAGTCTTGATTTTAGAACCAAAAGCATTTTATTCTTCCCTCCCACTTTTACCCGATCCAAAATCATTTTTTGGATCAAGCTAGGATCATTATGCTCTTCACTAAGTAATATGGATCTCTGTCTTAGTCCAAATTAAGAAATGAATCTTCGTTAATGTCATTAATTTGCATTACTTACTAGCAAGTGTATTTTTAGGCTCATTGCTGTCCCAAATTTGTAAATTAAACTTCATAATTGTTTGTTGTGAAAAAAAAACAAAAAAGAGAAATAACCAATTGAAGATCACCACAATACAAAAAAGTAGCTTCAAAATTAAGGTTTCAAGGAAGTATATAACTTGATAGACTAAGCAGCCGAATACTAATTCAAAAACACCACAATACGATCTTTGAGAACATTATAACATTAACTTCATAAATTTAATTCAACTCAATGTACAAAAATAGAGCTCATAAGTAAACCAAACCACATGCATTTGAATGCACTAAGATAAAGCAAGCAATAACAAAAAGAAACAACATGATTACTAAGTTTAAAAAATAAATAAAAATTCATTTGTAACAAAGCAAAACCTGGGTTGCACGCGAAGATAGACTTGAGCCCAAATTCTTTCCTGCTTGCTCCCAGTCTTCAGCAAATTCCAGAAAAGTTCACCCATTGCTTAATTTCACCAAGAGAACTAACAGCGTGTTTGGAAACACTGCGTTTTACACGCAAAAAAATCACGTTTGTGATATGAAAAAAAGAACGTAAAAGGAACTAGTGAAGTTCACTTTCACATGAAAAAATCACATCCGTGATCTGTTTCCAAACACGCACTAAATTAGAAAAATATACACATATGTAGCAACTCTTTTACGAAAATACATTCTCATGCATGCATCTTGTTTGGGCACGTAGGGGAGGGGTAGCAAATGAAAACTACCCCCCCAAATTTGATTTTTTTTTTAAGAGGTGCAAAAGGAAACGCCTAGTTTTAAAATATAAACGGTTTTTACGATTGTATTTGTGTTGGTTTCAGATATGATATGATATATTTATATATAAACATGTAGACTTCAGATTTTGTTATCAATGTGCACGTTGCCAAAAAAATTCAGGCTCAGATGTTAGGTAACATTAATATAGTTGAGTGTTGCTTTCTTTGGTTTTGAATTTTTCCCTCTGGTTCAAGGTAAAGTGACCCCACTGCTTACATGTATCTGATCTGGATTTGGTACCTTATCGGTTATCACATTATTTAATTTATGGTATTATCACGTATTTGCGTATTTTTCTCTTCTCTGTAGGTAGCTTAAGTCTTTCACTTGTTTGCTTTTCATACCTTTTTCAATTAACAAAAACGCCTAGCCAACCAGTTTGCACCGATGAAAAAAGTGTATCAACCTACCCATTCTCCATTAAGTATATGATATTTGTTGGTAGACAATATGCATCCAAGGGAAGCTCTCACAATTAAAATTTTGAAGATCTCTAATTAATTTATCCTTTTGTTTTGAAATAGTGAGTCAAAAAAGAAATATATATATCTGACTAGCATAAATATGTAATACGCTTGATGACAAATGGCAGAATAATCTGTTTTGAGAAAAAAGTACAAAAACTTAACAACTTATAAGAAAATCAATTATTAATATTGCATATACATGTATAATGAATTTATCAAAATCCACTTTCTTATTTTTCTTGTTAATAGTTGAGGTTTTTTTTTCATTAATATTTTTTCCTTTAAAGAATCAAATTTACAAAAATGTGAGTATTGTCGAATGAGACATTATTGCCTTCCCATTGAGGATGTGACCATATATTATAGAGTTTTTTTTATAAGCTAAAATTCATTGAATTAAGAGTATGTTATAGTCTAGAGTTTAAGTTTTATAATACTAACTTAATTAGCGAGTCTAGATCCCTCGGGCCTAATTAAGCCGTTTAGTAGAGACCAAGGTCTTCTTTGATTTTCGTTTTCAGAATTTATTTTGAATTTTTAAAAATAAAATAATAGAAAGACATTATTAGATAATTTATTTTCACATATGCATTTTGAAAATTATTTCTAAAATTAAGAAACTATAAACAACATAGAATTGTTTTCGCACGTGCAACTGATTGATGTTGATATCTCGTGTATAATTTTCTTTTAAAAAAATTGGAACTTTCCTTAACAAGCAAAATTGTCTTTTGTTTTGTTTTCAAAATCAATAATGGAAGTTATATAGGAAACTAGTTTTTAAAATAAAAATATATATGATTTATTTCAAACAAGTCTTCAAAGGAGCTGCAAGCATCTCAGCACTTAGCATTCCCCATGAGAT
The DNA here is from genome assembly GCF_000004515.6 of Glycine max. Classification (NCBI taxonomy): domain Eukaryota; kingdom Viridiplantae; phylum Streptophyta; class Magnoliopsida; order Fabales; family Fabaceae; genus Glycine; species Glycine max. The sequence goes on from NC_038247.2 coordinate 37,917,039, forward strand.
TCATCTTCAGCTAGTTAAATGGATTCTTGTAATATATTGATGAGCTTTATCTTTTGGCCAGTTAATAGGATCTTGCAATATTAAAGGTACTTTTGAATCTTATTGTATTAATTAAATTAATTATTCAGCGTCAACAATTTAATCCTGAGAACGGGTAGAGTACTAGGGTGCCTTTTTATTTATATTAAAAACCAACCACTCAAATTAAAATCCTAACATCTCATTATGGAGCTGAGTTTTTATTAAGTTTGGGAGCTTTCCTAGAGTATAATATGGCCTTAAGCCTTTGTTGTCATTCATTCTGAAAATCCATCAGGTATCCATAGGTTCCAATTAGGATCATGTTGCAAAGAACCATGTTTTTTTTTTTTTTTGGTGAATTCAAAGAACCATGTTTTTTTTTTTTGGTGAATTCAAAGAACCATGTTTGACACAACATATTCCTACCGAAGAAATGAAGAATGAAAATCATGGTCATGTAGTTGATGTATTCTAGGCTTTTGAAACAATCCCAATCTTGTACGATCTGCCATTATAATAATTACTATATAAGACACGCAACATCTGATCAGTTATATTTAACTCACTTATCAAATATATATCAAAGACAATTGCATCAGCAAACCATCAACATTACCAAAAGATTTGAATCTTCTCGTGTTGTATACTAAACAACTTTTATTTTCAGTCTTTTTTTATTTTTCTTTTTTCACCTACTTTCTCTCTTATTTCTTCTCCATCTACCAAACAAACTAATAAATTCTTTTGATGACATGACTGTGATTCACTAAAAATAGTATTTTTAGTATTATAAGATATATTAAAAAAATCTAACTTAATTGATTGAATATGTATTTGAGTTATGATAAAAATTTTATAATATGATTCGTATAGATAAAAAAATATATATATATTATATATATGATATAATTTTTATAATTCTATTTCATATTGTCACATCTTTGCATGGACCAAATCATTAACGTCATTTTTTTCCAACCTAAAACAACATGACATGGATATGTCTCCGCCACAGGGGAGACTGTAGTGTTGCTTCGTGCGCCTCCATATACTTGCTTGGTGCAGGAAGTTTCACTCCACAAACTGACATGCGTTGGTGGTCAGGCCTACGCCCCGGTTGGGTGCCCTAGAAGCATATCTTACGTTGGGTTTTGGATGGTATACCATGCATTTTTGTTTTTGTTTTTTTTTTTAAATGGCGTTAAACACATTTAAAATAATTATTTATTTACCAATTTTAGAAATATTTAATTTAATTTTCAAATTGATTCACAAAAACTATGTAAAAATTAAGGATATAAGGATATTTTGATAAACCTTTTGAGTAGCTTATAAATTCCTTTAATTAGTTTATTAGTTCCTTTGATCAAGATAAGTATTTGATGATCGAGCATATTTTTTATAAGTTCCTTAAAATTACTTATTTTGATAAATTATTTGAAATAACTTATGAAAAATAAGTTAACTTTAAATTTTTAGCTTTTTTATCCTCAAGTTTATTCTTACTATTTTAATTTTAATTGAATTTATATTTTACCTTTTAATTCAATTTAAAAATTCTTTTTTTTTTGTTTGCTGTATGAAAGAACTCTTATACATGATTTTACATTCTCACACGCACATGACACAAATTTTTATTATTACATGGCTCCTTAAGATTAGAAATTCTTATCATATCAAGTCTTATAATTATTTTGTAATTAGGCAAGTGAGAGACATACACATTTAAGTTCTTATTATACAAGTAAAAAATAATATTTAAGAAAAATTATAAAGAAAAAATATTTTTTTTTGTTTTAAATAATATTATTAATAAAGTATTTAAATGTTAAAAAATGATTTTAAACAATATAATTCTAATAAATTAAGTTAATTTAATTTAATTTTAATTTTCCAGGAAAATGAAAATTTTATTTTACCATTTTTTATAAAACAAAATTTAAAAATTATTATCCAACTTTTTAAGATGATAAGTTATTAGAAATGAAATTCAAATATTAAAAATATCTTTTTGAGTCATTTGAGATTTATTAGTTAATTTATTTGTTAGTCTTATCAAATGCTTTTAATTAAATCAACTAACTTCCTGCTTTTCAGCTCCTAACTTTTAGCTTTTAGCTTATGTCTATATTCGATAAGACATTTTAATTATTTATTGCTTGTTTGATAAACAACTTTTTTTTACTAACTTCTAACGTTTTTTTAAAATATTACCTTCTAAGTTTTTATATTTTCTTCTCTTCTATCTTTAACATATTTATCAAATTTTTTGTTTATTATTTTTAAATAAATCATGATTTTATTAATTTTCAATCATTTTACACTTTTCAATTATTTTAACAATTAATTTTATCAAACACTTATAATTTAATAAATTAATTTTTCAGTTAATTTTCTCAAACAAAATCTTTATGCTTTCAGCTAGCTTATGAGTTATGTTTGCTAAAGCATAGCTATAGATTTATTTACTTGTCGATGGACCAGTTTTCAACATATTCGCTTGGGACCGATTCGACCTTTAATACTTGTTTAGATGGCTCAATTGCTCTACTTTGGACAGTGTTGTAATTTTGGTTCTCCTTTATTATATTTTTACAACAATAAACTAATATTTAAATTGAAAAAAAAAATCAAGTTCCACTGTTAGTTTATAGTCCAATTACTAACAATTTTAGTTTTGAAACTAATAACTTTTTTTTATAATGGAAACTATAAATTAAATACGTGATATGGTACTTTTTAAATAATACATTTTAATGGATTAACTGATTACTTTTATTTATTCACATATGTTACTTTATACTAGTATTTTGTTTATATTGTGATATTTAAGTAAACTAAATTCAGGAGAGTTCATTAGTATGGTAACTCCGTAAAGTATTGTGCAAAGTACATACATCATTGTACATGTCCCTCACTTTTATTCGTAATTAGATGACAGATTAACGAGGGACATTTTTTTTCAATTAGAAAAAATGGGAAATTTAGTTACTGATAAAATGCATTAGAGAATCAAAACCAAACATCGATCATAGTAAAGAAACTAAAAGTGCAATTAAACAAAAGAATTAATTAATCATAATTAGCTTCTTAGTATCTGATTGATTTAGCAACCTCAAAAAAATGTGCAACATTCTCCTCAGGCGTACCTACTTTAATGCCATGTCCAAGATTCAAGATATGTTTCCCTCTACCTGCTTTTCTCACAGTATCAGTTATCCGATCAGTGATGAACTCTTTTGAACCAAAAAGAACACCAGGGTCGACGTTCCCCTGGACAGCTATATTCGGTCCCAGTCGCCTCCTACCGTCAGCCATATCAACCGTCCAATCCAAGCTAACTACATCCACACCTGTCAAAGCTAGTCTTTCAAGCAAGCCCCCAGACCCACTTGCATAGAGGATCAAAGGGAGGTCTGGATGACTTTTCTTCACAGTATCAATGATCTGCTTCAAGTAAGGCAAACTGAATTCTTCAAAATCCACTGGACTGAGTTCTGTTGCCCATGAATCAAAGATCTGAACAGCTTGAGCTCCATTGTCAGCTTGGTATTGAATGTATCTTGCCATTGATGTTGTAAACTTCTGCAGTAACGAGTGCAGGATCTGTGGACGAATCACAGTTTCATAAAGTAATTAAGTGTAATGAGTTAAAGAAATAGTGCAGAACTTGATTAACAAATGACTTCCTTCTCGGCTAAGACTAGATTTTTAATCGTGTATATATCAAAATTCAATTTGTCCCATCAATGTAAAAGCTCTGTCGTAACACACGAAATAAAAGAAAACAAAAGAATAATCTAAACAACTATGGTAATATGAACCATGCTAACTTCTTTTCAGTTTAACCAGAACTAATTTTCTAGCTAAATGACCAACTCAAGGATTTGTTGGCAACCATCTGGACTCATCAGTATATTTCAGGTTTCAAAATGCTGAAAAAACATATTTAAAACATAAGAACGTGTAAGTTGCATGCAATAAGCAACAAGTTTCTACCTGATGATAAGGGAAGATGGTTGAAGATTACCTTGGATTCTGAGAAAGCCAATCTCTTTATTTTTGAGAAGTTTTTTGATGAACCACCTTCAACCACATATGATGCCAGAGTGAACGGTGCCCCGACAAAACCAAGGACTGCAGCTTTATTATCCACCTGCAATCAATACTTCTGAATTCCATAAGATAGTAAAACATAGCGGCATAATACATCAATTGGGCCACAGAAAATAATGATAAAGCAACAATAAAAAGAAATTTAGATGTCAGGTACTTGGGGTCTCCATGAAGCTCCAACATTTACTGGTACATGAAACAACTTTTTAATACAAATAGGAAAGGCAGATTAACTCAGTATCTTAATAGCCACCTACAGGGTAGACAGTTCAATAAAATAGATAGTTCTGCGAGTTTTCAAGATTATATGTTCCCCCAAGTACCACATGAGATATGCCTTCAATCAACTTTTCTCCATCACTCCATGCTATTACAAGCCCCCAACTATGATTCACAAGCAATGAGCATCCACAAAATACAGAGAGTTCTTTTTAAGTCAAACAAACAAAGAATTTCCTGTCTTATGGAACTTGACTAAACAGGCATGCTTCTGCTATAAAAAGGAAGTGGGGTGTAAAAAGGACAAAAGCAGAAATGCAACAGAACATAGGACCAGTCTAACCTCTTTCCTCAAAATTGTCAGTGCTTCACCAACATATGGAACTGATTCTTCAGGAATAAACTCCTTCACTTGATCAACCTGGGCAGATGTGTGAATAGGATCAAATATAACAGGACCCTTACCCTTCACAATATCAAAGGGTATATTCATTCCAGAAAGTGGGGTAAGAATGTCTGAGAATAAAATCACCTGTCACAGAATAAGCATCAAGCAAATTATTAATGGAAACAAAATCAGAACCATAACACAAAAAGTGTGATGAAAAAGCATAAATAAATTAATGAGTGCCAGAGAGTTATCTTACTCCATCAGGCTTGAAAACATGCCACGGTTGCAGAGAAATTTCCACCACGAGATCAACATTTTCAGATCTTTCACGGAATGAAGGATATTTCTCACAGATGGTTTGGTAACTCTGGTAAATAAAGCTTGACAAATTAGATCTATTTTCAACCAACACACTTAACTCATAATTCACGAAGAATAAGAACACAGCCAATTTGACATTTGATTGCATTTATAACAAGAAAGGCATTGGATTTAAATTTACAATTGAAGCAAATAGCATGGATCTTGGAAATTCAAACAAATTCTTGGGCTAAATTCAGCTGAAAAAACCTCTAGAAAATTTTCTGATGTGAATGTAATTTTGGAAAATGTAAAACATTCTGCTAGCCATGTTTGGTTTCAGACAAGATTAAAACTGAAAAATGAGAGTTAACAACAACACAACTATTTACCCCAAAACCCTTTTTAAATAAATTTCTCCATAAGAACTTGTAGGAGAAGGAAATAAGAAGCAAAAAAAAAATCTGCTTCTTCCATAAACTAACATTAGCTTATGACAGCATAGTTAATTTGCAAAAGTTTTCTCATTTAGCTTCTCCAAAAGATGATTTTGACTTATACATGAGCTAATTTTAGCTTATGAAAGAGCGTTATTTAATTTTTCCTTCTCATTTTATGTGTTTATGGAGAAGTTTACCCCAACAGAGTCCAAAAGCAGTTCCATTTTCATAAAGCAACACAATCCGCTGCACATGTGAAACAAAGTCAACTCTGGTCTTTCATTCCGGCTAAAAGAGCAAGTGGTTCAGAAAAGCAACTTCTAGACAATATACACAAAAATTACAACACAAAATACCAAACTAGGCTGTCCTAAACCTAAAATAAAGTTTGACATCTACAACTACAATGGAAATAACTTCATGAACCTGCCTTCATGTACCTCCCTGCTTGCCTCATGAGCCAAACCGGGGGTCTTTCAACATCTATCCCGCGAACTGCATTTAGCAAAAGCGGTTCAGCAGCAGCTGTAGATTTTGGCTCTGCAACTGTTCCTGAACAAGATTTTCCAGAATAACTCAGATATAAAATAATAAAAAACTCATTCATTAATTAGGAAATAAAATTGAAGAATGGGTTTTGAGCTTTGACCAAAAAATGACGACTAAAAACACGCAACGAATTGAAACAATAACAGGTTCATGGCAAAATGGTAGTAATGAAAATCGTCAACTATGAGTTCTGGGCTTTAAACTATAATAAAAAAGAAAATTTTATTTAATTCGGGGGCAAAAAAATTTAAGAGCTCCACGATGTCAAGAGAAGAACACTGAAAATGGGCAACAAATGCCCTGAAAGTAAAAGCCCTAATAATAAAAATAATACCTTGGAGGGTGCAGGAAATTGGGGTGGTTGATTTGGAGGAAAAGACGCAAGTTGATTTTCTGGGTAAGAAAGAGGTGAAGGCAGTGTTGACGCAAAGCATGTTTAAAATTGAACTGAAATGAAGAGTGAAGCTGAAAAGTTCTCTTTGTGTGTGTGTGTGTGTGTTGCGTTGTAGAGAGAGAGAAATTGAATGCAGTAAGTTTGAAGAATGCGATATGATATGGGTATGGATTGGGGAAGGGAGGAAAGATAAGGGATTGAATCAGATCAGCAATACTAATAGGATTCACCAATGGCAATCCCTAATCTGTTCTGCTTTTGCCATGTCACCAACTGCTCCATGGAATTTTGTGACAGTACACTTCCAAGTTCCAAGTTCCAAGTTCCACCTAGTTTGCATTAATAATAAAATGTTAAATGATTAAAATGAAAAATTTAAGGATTTTTTACTGCAGGAATACATTTTCTAATATGTTTTTTTAATATATTTTTTATTAGCTAAATTTTTTTTAAAACTACAACAAAAAAATGGTCTCAGAATTTGAATAAGTAAAAAAAAGTTTAAAATAAATGGACAAAATATGTAATTAATTAAATTTCAAACCTACTTATCCAATTTATTTTCCCATTCAAAAACCAGCTGAGGAAAAAAAAACAATATAAAGTTAATTTCGTGTTGAATAATGGGTCGATTTTTTTTTCATTAAATATATATTATCTAAACTTTCATCAAGACCGATCCTAGTAGTTATTTTCTCTCAAGGTAGTAAAAAGGATTTAAGGAAAATTTCAGACAAACTAAAATAAATTTAACTAAGTTAAAATGACAAAATGGATTAAAAAATGATTTTTTTACAACAGGAATAAAAAAATGTTATTAATACACATTTACTGTGACCCACTACTTAAATAATTTCACTAACAATTTTATAATTTTAATCAACAATATGTTAAAATATGTAAAAAAAATGTTTTTTAATTGTTAAAAAATATATTACTAGTACTCGCAAACAGGATTATTATATATCTCTTTGTCACTATAATGGTTAGTCCTTTTTTCCTGCCAATTTATTCTTTTTGTTACTCAAGTCATTTGTGTATAGGAGTGAGAATATGCAACCTGTCACGATGAAAAATAAATTGTGAGACCATTTTTTTTACCAGTTATTGTACTAGCTTCGCTTATAGATGCAAAATTATTCATATGCCAAACATGCTAAATATCACGATTTAGCATCTATATAGGTAAAATACACATTACTAAGGATTTGGCTCCCTCATTATGCTGTTTCTAATAATCTCAGTCAAATTTCATTTTCAAACTATATTAGGTTTAAATAAAAACAGAGACGCGGGGGAGGGGGGATCCAAATGACCAAATACAACTTAGACAAAACTGTAATAAGTGAAAAGAAAAGAAATTGATATAAAACATACGGATTAAATCAGACCGAACTGATTGCAATTTTTATTATATATAAAAAAAAATTACGACAGCATAACTATTTAATTACAAGGAAATTTAGCGGGGGGGGGGGGATGGGAAGGAAAATGTATTAAAAAATGGTGTCTATCGTAAGTTTCCTTTTGGGAGGAGTTTTCTCTATGATCTGCTTCTGTAAGTCCATAAATGAAGAACCCTTGTTAGCAAATAGTCTTCGCAAGTTGATCACAGAAAGTTCACTAAAGTTAGCAACGGTAAGATCAGCCTGCCCCAAATCATACCTGCAGGTTTCAACATCAATCAGTTTCTAAATGCCAAAAAGAATAATTTCATCAATTTTTTTTTTCAAGTACTCAAGTGTTTAACTGAATGGAAATTACTCTTTCATTTCAATAGAAGGGAAATGCGTTGGATTAATGTTAACCCACACAAGCTGACTCAATCATATGTCAAGTTGGATTTCTATCCACTTCAATGTACTTGTGTACATGGGAAATGGTGTTTGGACATGAAAAGCATTAAAATGGAAATATGCATTTCTAAGATGTTTCATAAAAATCTTGTTTTCATACCAACATCTTATATTATTATGCATAAATGTGATTACTCACGCAGGATGAGCTCCAATTAATGCTACGGCCATCATTGTACAATTGTGCGCAGCAGTTACTCCTCTAGGATCATCTTCAAAAACCACACACTTGGAAGGTTTCCGATCCAACTGGCAAGGCATATAGGCAAACAATTCAAAAGATAGCAGAATATTGTAAGAATGAGAAAATAATTATGGAAGACTTGCAGAATAATTAGCCAGTGTAATTAGCCAGTGGAACCTAAACAACCCTACATATAATATCAATGCCACATCTAAACATTCGCCTCTTTATTTTCACTTTGGGCCTTTGCCATTTATTGTGAACAGTCATTTTTTTGTAAGGATTGTGAACACAGTCTAAGCACACAATTAGCAGCAGCTATTATTCCAAAATTTTCCATGCTTTACTAAGATGCTTTCAGGATCTTAATATAAAAAAAAATACTAGACAAAGATATCACCCCAAAAAAATAAAAGCATCTCGACCTTTTAAAACTACAACATCACTCATCCCACATCTTTAAAGAAAATATTTGATTCTCTTGTCATTGCATTGAACAACATAGAAGTTATATAAATTCAGTGCTGCTGTCCATGTTTGGCCGTAGATGGTAGACGACTACTACTATAACTTTCCAAATTTCTGCAGTGTTAGTATTTACAATTTTGTAAAGATGGACCTGGAAACTTGCATGAGTGTAATTATAGTATTATACTACATGTTGTAAAGGCAAGTGTTAAAATACAATAATAAATATAGTAATAATTTCAAGCCAGAAACATTTCATCAAAAATAGAATCAGGTGGATGGAACTCTACCTTGACAGCAGCAGAAAGAAATCTATGAGCTATTGACTCCATTCCATCCTCTTCTGTCACAATTGCCTGCAAATCAAGTGGAAAATTTCAGGGCATGTGAAGTTATGTATAAATTCATATACTATATCTAGTACATAAATTAGGCTGAAGTCTAGCCATAAAGTGGCCAAGTTATCAAATTGGGGTTGCCCACGAAAAGTAGGGAAAGCCATTTTGTATCCCTAATTCCCTATATAAGAGAAATGCTAGCACAACACTCCATAATCGGATGACACATGTAAGTTACACTAAGTACGGAGTGAGAACTAGTAAATATGGATTGGGACCCACATGGATTTTACCCAATAAATAGTGCCTTACTAGCATTCATCTTCCCTATATTGGATCTAGATCATAAATTGCAGCATAAACAAACTCCTTTATTTTCTTAATTAAAATATGTGAACAGAATTTTCCAAATGTATTGACCGTGACTCAAACTGCAGTCAAAGCCAATACCCGAATTAAACAAGCTACATAGTATTTATAATTGGCAATGATAGCTAGAGAAAGAAGTAAGATCAGGTGGTCTTTCAGTACAACCCAAGTTCAAGCAAAACTTGTTATTTGTACCAATATGCTTTTCAATGCCATGATTGGAGAAAGAAGGCATGAATTGATTTCTTGTACACTCTTCTTAAAACCAACCTGGAAATACTTGCTGAGCCCCATTCGCTCCAAAGCCTCTAACATATTTCTTCTATCAAGACTTGAAACCACAGCACAGGGGATGCGAGCTGTATAAACTGCTTCCAACCAGTCATTGAGGCCATCCATTGGTTTTTCAAGCTAGAGACAAAGTTACATGCTAGAAATGTCAGGTTTTACTCTTCTGGACCCTTGACAATAGCCATCAGAATAAATCAAGACAACAACTTACTCTGACAAGATTATCATAATATATCTGAGAAAACCTTAACTTTAGCCTATTCAGCTCATTTTCCGCCTTATCTGAGAGAAAAAACTGCAAATTAAAAAAGGATAATCAGCAAAGAAAAATGTTCAGAGCAACATTTTAGACTTCTAATGATGATGTTATCTTTAAGGAATCATGTCTTCATAATTCAATGCCCATGTAAAACCAACAAACCAAAAGAAAATGGCAAACTCACCTTATGCAACACATAATCAGCACCTGCATAAAACAGTAATTTGTGCATATCACCTTCTTCCGGAATATCCTTTCCTGCATATGATATCATAGTTATCAATATTGGATGGTAGCATGTAGTGGCCAATCACAAAATGGAGGGATAGTTCATAGAAGGATGACTGTTATTCTGAGTTTTTTTAAGTTTAATTACTCATTTGATCCTTATACCTACACAATCTTTACATTTTAGTTCCTATGCCTAGAAACTACTTGCCTACACATACACTTTTTAACGTGTATTAGTCCTACACCTGCTTTTTAATCTATTTTAGTCCTAGGGATTTTGGACTGCAGAGATTAAAACAGATTAAAAAGTATGTGTAGAGACTAAAACAAGTAGTTTCTAGATACAAGGAATTAAGCATAAATATTGTGCAAGTAAAGAGACCAAATGAGTAATTAAACCTTTTTTTGTATAGATTAGATAATTTAAGCTATATGTATATAAATACTTGAAAATTAAAAAAAAATGCTCAAAGTTCATGACATATTCACAATTAAAAATAAATAAGTCAAGGAAATAAACAAAATTCAGAAGACAGATTCTGTTATTAATTATGACAACTAGGATGAAAATATTATTAATTATTCAAAAAGAATGGCTGCTGCGCACTGCTATGCCGCTACCGTTTTCAAAAAGCTTTTCAACAAATCTTCTAAAGTTTCCATTATCATCTACCAACAATGAAGAGGAAACATTTTGAACAATTGATGAGTTGAAAAAGTTAAATTCTAATTTTAAAAAAAAATGTATTCCCAAATAGACATATATCAATGTTATATCTTAACAAAGGAATGATTATTTGTTATACTTTTTGATGAGTTGTTTCATTCCTTAATGGAGATCCTGTCCTTTTATTTCTATTTTGTATCATTCATCTAAAAGAGCACATCTTTGAAGATTATTCCATCTAAAGCCCCAAAGTAATGAAGTATAACAATTAACATACCCTCTTCAAAGGCCAGCTGCTCCCATGCCTTCCTTTTTAGAGCTCGTGTACCAGCCTGAAATGAATTGCATGCTTTTATCAGGAAATTGGTTTAAATGAACTGGTTGTATGATATTACATAAACATAAGGTGATGCACTTCTTTTCCCAAGACTCAGTCACAGCAGTCAGCCCTACATGTAATTAACAACCAGAACAATACAAAATCTTCCATGAAATTGCAATAAAAGACATAAACTCAACTAGCATCATTTTTAACATTTCTAAAACATGAAAACATACAACAGTAAAAACAACAATCTAGCATGGTTCATTCTACCCCTAAAACTAAAATAAGAAGAAAAAGAAAATAAATAAATGAAACCTACAAGTTTTGAGTTAAAATTACTTACCACCACATTGTCCCAAGAGAAGATCAGTCCATAAGCTTCATCTGGTTTCATAGCATAGCGTATGCGCTGAAGAAAACCATCTTGCAATTTCTCATTCAAATAGTCCTATTTTCAAATAGAATTAGCATCCTTCAGTCATAAATTACAGTATACTAGCATCAGAAAAGTACAGAGAGGCAATTCATCTGATTCTAAAGAAAAACTAGAAAATTCCATGATGACAAAAAATTCCTTACCACATCAACTTTTAGTGGTCCATCTGCCCTAAAAGTCTCAAAGCCTTCCCCATATTCAGCCCCAATAGCCTGGAAGGAAACACCAAATAAGAAGAGTTACAATCAGTTTACATCAATAAACTCACTGCTCCAACAAAATTCTGTAATATGGAGGGGAAATGGAAAGTGTAAAGAAAAAAGACCTGCGCAAAGAAAACAAAAGTTAAAAAGTAGTTATTGAAAAAAATAATTTATTTTATTACAAACATGTTTGGATAAACAATTTAATCAAGTACTTATTGGATAAACTTGTATCAAACAAGAGTTTATGAATATTATGTACTTAGGGCACATGTAGGTAAACATCTAAATCAAGGGCATATGGAGTAAGTGCTTATCATATAAGCAACTATGTATAAGTTGTTTCTACTATTGAAGAGGAAATTGGATTAAATTGTTTTCACAAAAGTTGTAAGCTATTTTCCTAAGTCATCCTAGATAGCTTATTGAAATCAGCTAAAAACATTTTAAAGACGTATCATAAGCTATTTTAATAAGCTCTCCCAAACGCTAGCACAAGTGTTTGTCATAAAATAAGTCTAGTTAAGTTGTAAATAACCTCTTCCAAACAAACCCTTATCTGATATAATCTTATCACATAAGAGCTCATTCATAAGCTTGACTATGAACCTTCTTGAAATACCCTAAACATGAACTCATTTTGTTAAACTTCTGTGTGAAACTTACAAAAATAAACTAAAATAAGTTTATACGAATGTCATAAGCACTTTCATAAGCTGAACTAAGCTCTTCTAAAACACACCGTATATCCAAAAACATAAAAATCACTCAATCTTTATTAAGTAAATAAAATTTCTGATAAGGTGCGTATCGAACACTTTTTAACCGGTGCCCTTAGCCGGACGTAAAAGAAAAACCCCTAATCTCCTCGGTTGGATACAGAACATTGGAAAATATATAAATAATCAATAAAATGAAATTGAACACTCGAAAAGAGAAAAAGGAAAATGAGTAGAAGCGATACCTCCTCCACAAAAAGCTTATTGGGCGTGAATTGCAACCCATTAACAGAACCAAATTCATCGGACTTAGAAGTGCAACGAGCAATTAGCCGATTCTTAACCAAACCCGAACGCTTTAAATTCTGAAAATTACAACAACAAAAAATTCACAGTAAATGAAATAACAAAAATAATATATATATATATATATATAGAGAGAGAGAGAGAGAGAGAGAGAGAGAGAGAATTACGTACCGAAAATGGGAGGTGAAGGGGAAAAGGAGAGGGTTGAAGGCGATAAGGGTGTATTGGAGGAATTGCATGAGAATAGGATATGGAATTTGCGAAAGTGGTGAAGTCCATCGTTTTGGGATAAACGACGATGACGATGACGATGACGTTAACGTTACGGTTACGGAAGCTGAACAAAGAAGAAGAATTAGATGATTATGACGATGAAGACGACGATGTTTGTTTGTTTGTTTAGTTTCAGTCTTTGGTGTGTGTGAGTTCACAAATCTGCAAATCTTGATTATTAGTAGTTGTAATTCTGATCCATAGCTGCGTAGTACTCGCGTGTGGTTGCTACTCTCTAGTCACGTGACATCTCACGAGCTCAGCTCTTCACTGGATAATCAAATATTCTAAATAGGATAATCATGAAAATCGTTTCACTTTATTGAATGATTAATTTGTAAAATAAATTTAATTAATTTATTGTATTTTCAATTTTTTCATTAAATATATTTTACACTTTCCTACCCTGAGAATTTAAACGTTACACTTTTCTCTTTTCTTACTTTAAGATATACAGTTTTTTCCTATAAAATTACACTACAACCTTTCCACCGTGTCTAATTTTGTATTAAAAAATATAATACTTTATATTGAAGAATATTTTTTTTCCAGAAAATTGATTGTTAATATATATCTGTGTATTTTCTTTTTACAAAAATGTGTTATTAAATTATTAAATTTTTATAATATTTTTTGTCATAAATTATTTTTCTATTAAACGTTACTTTTAGCATTTCACCGTGTAAATACAATCGACGAAAAAAAAACCATGTAAATAATTTTTATATTACACCTTTTACGTAAATAATTTTTTATTTTCACATATTTTCGTCAAAAAAAAATATCTCACGTAAAAAAAAAAAAAAAGTCTTGCCACTGAATAATAAAACCTATATAGCAAATATATAAAATCATTGGATGGTTAAATATATGCCACCTGCATAATATCATCTTAACTTATTAAGTTATTATGCTCTCTGCGAGTGCGAGTTGAGTAGGAGAAGGAGGATGGAGGATGGAATGGAGCAGCAGCAGCGTAATATACCATTCTTTTCTTGAAAAGAACCCCATGTCCCCAAGTGTCTAACCTACAAAACAAAAAGCATGTAGATGGGCTTCTCTTGTTTATTTACGGGCTCACTGTGTTTTCACCCCAAAAATAATTAGACCTACAGATATTACTATTAAATTAGACATGTTTATTTTAAATGGTCCGCAAAGACCGTGGACAAAAACGTTTAGCCCGCTAGTTAAATAGGTCAAGCTAAAAAGCCCATAGCCCATGCGGGCTGTAGGTTAAGCAAGTTGTCCATGGACCAGAGCCCAAATGCCCAGCTCTAGAATTGGCCTACAAGGTATAATCCAAGTAACTAGTAGCTTAGGATTTTTAAACATATGTCAAAGTTTGGTTCTTGTCTATGCAAATCGAGCAACATTTGTAGATAGTTGAGTTTCTCTTAACTAGTACTCTACTTCATGATTACTTTTATCTAGACTTAGACATTTGGACTTTAACCCACAAGTCACCCTATAACCTGTTGTTCGTGCAAGCTATGGGCATCAATATAAAAGCTTGCTTTTCAACTCGATCCATTTTACCTAAGTCAAATGGGTTTGACCACAAGTTAAACAGGTAACCTATAGTTTTCTTAAAGAATTCGTTAAAAAACCTACTTTTTCAATGATAATTGACATTTCGACTAATAAGTGATATGAGAGTTGTTAACTTATTGACACATATATCAAATTCGTCTCAAACAGTAAAGTATTCAGAAGTCTGAGTGTCAAATTCATAGGAACTTTGTTTGTACTTAGATTGATACAAACTCAATTTGCAAGCAATAGATAAGGAATTTAAATTAAAAGATAAGATAAAGATTTAAAATAAAAAATGATAAAGATGATGATAATGCGTTTGAATACTTAAAGATAAATTCAGAATTTAAGATATATTGAGGTCTAGCATGTCTAACTACTCTTGATTCAATGTTAAGGTGTTTCTCTATTTAATGATATTCCAATTTTCACTCATATCTACTAAGATACTCAACCCTGATTCCTCGAAGAGCCTCATTTATTTATTCTCTCCCAAAATTCACTTGCATGAAGTTTGGATATGTATGTATAGGCAAAACAAGATCACTCTATCCCTAACAATGAGCTGTTTAGATGCCTCTTTCCAGTTCTTTAGAAAATAAATATTTTTCAATGCCTAATCCCTAAACATATGCATGAAACAATAAAATTTTGCATTGCATTAAATAGATGGTAAGAAAATATTATATTATTTGGCTGCTATGCTCCCAACAATGGGAGTTTAGCCTCTCATTGTCATGAGAGACTTTATACTTTAGGGGACTGATGTAGATAGAAGAAGAGGAATGGATAAAAGAGGAGAAGGGGATAATGGATATAGGAAGAGTATTTTTCCTATTTGAGATGCTCAGGCTTAGGATGTATGGCGATGATCATGCGCTTAGCATAGGATTCGCGCTAAGTGCGCCTTTGGATTTTCTCTCGTGGGTCTTATTCGTGCTAAGCGTGAGCTAGTTGCTAAGCGAGGATACGCATTGGACCTCTCTTGTGCTCTAAGCGAGTTGTCATAATCTTCAACTTTTTTTCTTCAAGTTTTTGCATTAATCTTCCTCCAAAACACTTTTAATTTACTTCTTTTGAATCCTGTTGATAAAAAATTACAGACTATACAATTTGCAGACTTAACGGACAGACTATACAATTTGCAGACTTAATGCAATCGCAGACTCAAATAGGCAAACTTTCCCGTGTATCCAACTCTAGTTATATACAATCCAACTAAGGGATACCTCGAGAGTTGGAAGATATGGGTGTAATTTACATCCATTTTATCTTCTGTGCGCATGTCAGCTAATGCAAAAACCATATAGAAGGACAAATTGTTACGTGATTTGGGATCACTATATCCCTACTAATCTCTACATAACATATAGTCAAATGTTATTAAGTTTGTTTTTGGTAAATTAAAATTTTTAAATAACATAAATATGTGATAATCTTGAATTACCCAGTAATTTGTCATGTAGAAAACAGTCAAAAGAGTGAAGTCCCAGACATAGGTGATAGGCATGGAGAGCCTAAAAAGTAGTATAGACACAACGTCGTATCGATCGGAGTACAACTTACTCGTTACAAAGTGAAGGAATATTTGCCATAATTATGAGATATCATAATTAAGTATTAGATAAGGAATAATTATAAAGATGTCACCATCAAAATGTTTTCTTAGTTATTTATCGAATCGAAAATGAAGGAATGTTTGTCATAATTATGAGACATCATGCAGGGAGTATAATTTTTCTTTTGCAAGTTATCCCTCAGGAAGTATTCACCAGAGATGAAAGCGTGTAAACGTTGGTTTGAGCCAATATTGTTTTACGTTAAAGCAATGCTATTATTTTAACCAGCCAGCTGGTCTGCGAATTGAAGTTTGAAGATTTTAAGTTTCCCATAATGTACACTGATCAACAAATATAAATTCATATAATGGTACAACCACATAATAGATCATACTTCTAACAATAAAATTATCAATCCAATGATAAAATAAAAACCTTCATACCCTGTGGATAAATTCCTCATCACTCTAATGCATCCAACCAGAGCAACATAATCTACTAGCTCCATTAAAGCCAGCTACATAATTATAAGCCAATCATTCAAACACAACATATTTTACAGAATCAGACACTCACAAACATCTACATATATAAATGAAAGTGAACACATGAACCAATAAAGAATGGCATGGGAAGACATGAAGATGCATGAGTAGTGGCTATTCATCCATGCATAGGGATTAAGGATTGAAATCTCATCCCCTTTTCTTATTTGGCTTTGCCAAGGGGAGTGATATTTGAATGAATCCAAATTTCTTCCTCTGTGCTACGAACGGCTTCTGATTGCTCCCATCTTTCTCGGTCTTCGGTGGAAGAGTTAGATCTTCCCTCAATGCCTGAAGCATTTGACTCAATGCTACCTTTTGTCGTTCAGTGTGCTCTTCCATCTCCTTTCTTGTAGCATATCCTTCAGGAACCTGCTTTCTGCTAAGTACATCTCTCATTGAAATTGTGGTCCTTAAAGCAGGCTTTGGATCATTGTTTGATGTTGTTGACCTGGTTACATCCTGCAGAGAATCTTGATAAATTCCAGCTTGATGAAACTTGTTGCAGTTAATAGTGTTATTATACTCCTTCATATCATCCTCAGGAATCCATCTCCTTAGAGCCTCCTTAGCAGCATGCTGCTTTCTGTTTGCGGTTTCAACTCTGTTTAAAGCATCTGTCAAGACTTGTTTGCTGTGTAGAACTTCTTCAGCTGCTTCCTCCAACTTCTTCAGAATAGTCAGTTTGGAAATTTTTGTTTCATCAACTTGAAAGTTGGAATCTATTACCTTCTTCAAGGTTGATTCCTCGGGTATCTGAGCCTTGAGGTTTAGGGGAGAGCACTCTCCAAAAGCAAAAGTGACTTTCTCCGGTTCTGGCAGAACTAATCCTGAAGATCTCTCAGCATTATTAGATAGAGCCTTGATTTCAGCAAGAGCAATAGCTTCTGCAGCCCTTGCAGCTTCTTCCATCTTTTTAGCCGCAAGCCACCTCATCTCAGCAGTCTTAACACTAAATCCATATTCTTCATACACATTCAAGGGCTTTGAAGGTTCAGGTCTTCTTGTCTCGGCCATTCTATTGCACTGCCTAGAATCAGAATTGAAATTATTTGCAGTGTTACCAAAATTGAACTCTACATGAGGTGCTGGTGGATTTAATCTTGTTTGCTCTTGGACCCTCTCTTGAGCAGATACTGCTGCAAACTTTGTTGCTAGCTTTTCGCGTGTCCTCTCCAGAAAAAGTTTCTCCTTCTTCATCTTCTTATTCAAAGATTCAACAGAGGACTGTATCACCCCAAGTTCATTTATAGTTTTGCCTAGATTCAATTTGGCTTGTTTCAACTCTATTAAGATCATATCAGGTGATGATGACATAGAGCATGGGCTTGGAATTTGCATCACCTGTTCTTGATCATTGACATTACTTCCACAATTTTCCTTATCCATCTCCTTAATAACAGTAGTTCCAACTTGTTCATATGAATTTACATCTTGAGTTGCTAAACATTTCATAGCCTCCTTCTGTAATTGCTGCTTCAAGTCCTCCACAATCCTCTTGGTAGCTCCCAGTTCTTCGAGCACGTCAAGCGTTTCAAGTTCCTTGACAATCAAATCCTTCTCCAACTCTGCTGCTTGTTCCTCCACTTTCTTTAGGTCAAAATCTTCAATGTTGTTCTGCTAATCATAGTCTTCTTCTACATCAGAAGATAAACTAACACACGGGGCAGGGATCAAGAATGTACAAAGAACTATCCTTCGTTAAATCATATTAGTAATCCATTAACCGTGCAACCAAATTCCTCTAAGTAATCAAACAAATATAAATAATTAAAGTATTTTTAAAAAAAATTATAATTGAAAAGAAAAAAAAAGTTGCATGTTTTTGCATCATTTTGTTGCTTGAATTGGAGTTTTGGTATTTCACATAATAAAGATTTGTTAAAAAAAAAGACAACCACCTAGTGTTTACTCCAAAATTTGACTTTGCATTGCAGTATAACTTGGGAGATGAAATTCTAATTTTAATTCCACAACATCTAAAATATTTATGCAACTGCATTCATGCTTTGTTAAAGAAAATGCACAACCTAGTTTTTTTTTCTAGTATAGGCCATAGTTATCGATCAAGAAAGACAATCATATTTGAAACATATAAGATTACTATAAACCAAGTATTTAAGTCAAATGCATACTCGAACTAATAACCATGAATTAAGCTGGATCAACCGTGTTTACTTCAAAATTTGACTTCCACTTCATTATTTGCATCCAATGGTTAATTTTTGGAACTAATAAATCGAATGTGTTACGATATACATGTGAATCAACCAAGGCAGGATTTTTGTTTCACTTTAACTAATAGTCTTGAGATTGAGTCCTCGATATTTAAATACTTGACGGAGAAGTATGTAAAAATAAAAAATAAAAAAAAATGACACAAACACACACTCACAAGTCCAAGATGCAAAAAAAAAAAAAAAAAAAAAAAACTTACAAAAAACGGTATCCAAGGCCCGCTACCTCCAAAACGGGTCACGGCCTCTTTCACCGACCCAAACGGCGGTGACGTATCAATCTCCGCTCGGAAATTCACCCTCCGAATCCCACCCGACCCGATTCCCGCATGGGTCGCGGTCTCGGGTCTCATTTCCCTTATGGCGGGAGTTCCGGGCACCCCATCGGCGGCGGCGTCTCGAGTTTCGGCCATTTCCACTGAAACAAGAAAAGCGGGTTTCAGAGGTGAAAAAGTTGGTTAAATGTGGAAGCTTGGACTTCCGCGAAAGCCCCATTGGGGGAATTTATGCGATCCTAGGATGATGGAAGTGTGATGATTATGTCGCGTGGCCGAGTAAGCGAAAGGGGAAAAGGAAAGGGTTTCAGAGGACGCTTTTTCTTTTCTCCGTTGAATGATACGGTGGGGCTGAGGACCATGGGCAATGGTGGTGCGCTTTAAGGTGGTTGGTGGTGATTGGGAGCGTGATTGGCGCGGTGAGGGTTATGAGATGATTGAGTTTTAGAACTGTGGTGGTACCAAACGATACGACCACCACTTACTCACTGCTATGCTAGTCCAGTAGCCAATACTAGCCATCGTGCGCACGCAGTAAAAGCATTCGCCAATGGCTACATATATATTTTTATATTCAGAATCGACTACACAGGATTCACTGCACATGTATACTGGTGTTCTTTTTTAAAAAAACAAAAAATAATATTAAATATAAAACTACGCAAATTTAACATTTTAATATTATAAAAATATGTCAAGAAAAATATAACACATTGATATTATAACACATAATAGAACTTGGTAGTCGGTATCAAAGATCATCAAAATTATATTTTTTTTTTGAGATAGTAAAGTAAAATTAACTGAAATTTTATTATATTTGAGATCAAGAATTTTTATTTTTATTTTTTACATTTAAGACTAAAAGAAGTGTATTTCAATAATTTTAAATTATTATTTGTATTTATATATTGTACTTTCTAATCATTACTTTAATTAAAAATTATTTTATATCATAATTTTTATTTATTGTAAATTTAAAATAAAATTTATATATTGAAAATGTTTATTTATTACGAATTATAGTTATATAAAAACAAATATTTACCTTTTAAAATGTAGAAGATACAATACTATTTTCTTAAAGGATAAATGATCTATTTGATTTTTTTTAATCATTTATCTTTTAGAAAATTCATTTTGGTTATTTATATTTTAAAAAGAATCAAAATCATCATTCCATCACTACAATTCACACTTAACATCATTAGTGAAATAAATATAATAACGACTAAAAATAACAACAAAATGTTAGTTTGTTTATTTTCTTCATCCTCGTATCCTTGTTCTCTCTTTTCTTTCCCCTTGTTCTCTATTCCCTTTCCTCCTCCCTCATCTTCCACCATCTTCATCTCCAACTCAACAACACACACACAAAACACACATCCATTTTCTATGGTTGAGACCCATGCTTGGTTTGTGACGCCAAAGTGTACATAGATCCCCCGTGCCCTCCCCACCACCTTGAATTCCAACTTTTGGACTATTGTTATATACCGCAATTGTGTTTTTTTTTTGGGGGGAAAGAATGCATCATGGCTATGTTAGTGATTTTTTTTTATCAACAAATGTTAGTTGTTAATTGTTAATTTTTTATTAGTGGGGAGTTGAACTCACAACCTCTCATCATCTTCCTTCACCATCAGATCAACCTTATAACTCTGGGTTAGTGATTTATTTGTGAGGAATTAAAATATTAGATGCATTTCACTTGTTTCCTATTATATATGTGGGGTTTGTGAATGTCTTTTAGGTCTTGATTGGGTCACAATGTGGTTGTTTGTCCAAATCGTCTCTCCATCTTCTGCTATTACTAGACCAAGCTTAGTAGATCAGGATAATTGAATTTGGCACTTATGATTTCATCAATTTCCGTAACGACTAACAATGGTGATGATGTTTTTGATTTTTTGTTGTATGTTGTTCAGTTGGAGATAAAAATGGTGGAAGATGAGAAAAGAGGAAGGAGAAGGAATAAGAAGACGAGGAGAATGAAGAAAAAAAATTCTTATATTTTGTGATGACTTTTAGTCGTCTACACATTTATTTCACTAACAAGTGTTAAGTTTGTGTTCTCACATAAGGATCATTTTGGTCATTTTTTTAAAACATAAAAAAATAAAATGAATTTTTTAAAAGATAAATGACCAAATTAAATTAAGAAATAAGACAAAAGATTAAATAAGTCATTTTTTTAAATAATATGATAAATAATGATCTTAAGCTTAATATACAATAATTTCAAAAAATTATTTGAATATATATTGTTTATATAAAATAGGGCCTATGAACTTTTTGGTTGGACATATTATATAAAAGACAACACTTATGCAGTATTATCCTTTTTTTTCAATTTTTTCCGATTGACTATTTTTACATGCATGCATAATTATAAAACCATCACCAACTCATAGATAAAGAGTAATAATTTAGTAAAGCTCTTTTTAAAATGGTAATTTTATTATTCAAAATATCTAAAATTACAATCAGTCATTCTCTGTCAGAATAAGGGCGTGTTATCCTTTAATATTGCCAATAATTGGTGTACAATGTTTTATCCTTTTATTAACATTTATCCTAAAAAGAATCCCTTTTATTAACATTAGCCTGATGCCAATAAAACTATGCTTTTACTATATGGTAGAGCTTTATACAGTTACCGTTTTAAAAAAAAAGTTTTACTGCAAAACTATTTGCATTAACAGGGTAAAAAATTCGTTTTTTAATGCACAATGATGACAAATCACCACTTAAGAAGTCTCTAATCATTATTTTTCCATTTTTTTCCATTGAGTGAGAACACATCAAGTGAACACGTTTTACCAAGGCAGAGAAAATAATTTAAGTAGGTATCGTGCATACCAAAATAAAAGATATTATTATAGCTTCTTCATCATTAGTGTTCATGATTAGCTCTTTCAGCGGGGAAAAGGAAAATGCATGCAATGTTGGAAGTTGGCTGGCCAAGAAAATTATGAAATATTTGATAATTTGATTAGATTTGCATGGAATTGATAGGGAGATAGAGAAGCTTCTTTTGTCCTTTATGAGAACTTAAATATGATTTATTTTTAGCGTGGATTACAATTTTAAATATTTTTAAAGCTGTATTGTTTTTCTAAGTATTCTCTCTCCCTCTATCTTATGATGTAACACAGTGTAGTGTGAATAAGTCTATTAGTAATAATAAGTAAATAGTTTTATGAATATTTTCTTACTTCTGTAAAAAAAATCTTCCGTTTAAATTTCTGTGGTTATTAATAGATAATTTTTGTAGATTAATATTTTAATAAATAAAATTGTACGTTAAAATATTTATGTTTTCTTCGGAACTTCATTAAAACACTTGGTTTTTTGCAAATTATAGAAACTCACCCCTGGTTAGTGGCTTGGCTTCACATATATTACTTTAAATTTCTTATAAAATGGAATAATTTTATAATTTTGAGGAACGCATAAGGCAAAATTAGCTTAAATAACCTTTTATTTCTTATAAATTAAGTTTTTTTAGTATAAATTTTTTTGTTATAATAATGATATTAATAATTCATTGACTTGTTATATTAACAAGAGTTTGATGAATAATCATATCTGCTTTTTAATTTCTTACATGTTCAACATAATGGACGACACATCAAATTAGTTGATTAAACATTTAACTTACCAAAACAAACTATGTGATAATTATTTTTATCAGAATTTTCAATGACAATAAGTGAATGTGTTGTAAACTTTATTGTTATTTCATTAATTAATATCGTTACTTCAACAACTAAAAAAAAAAAAAAAAGTATAACTTACGTCTTGCAGGTGTAACTCTTGGTCTTTATTTTTGTGGAACAAAGTTGTACTGAATTCGAGTTTTGGCTGAGAGAATGTCAACTAAATAACAAGATGCATAGACTATGACATGTAACAGAGGATTATATATATATATGATGAAGAATTCTCAAAGCCAGTAGCTAATCTGACCATCTGAGATATAATGACTTACAAAGAACTTTATTTTAATAATGAGTTTGTCACAGTACTGGGTGCACGCAATTTAAATAGGTCTTGTATTCAGTTTCGAGGACAATCAATCAACTCATCAATCAAACATATCTATTTTTTCTACATGTCCTTAATCACTTTTACAATGTTCATTCAACCTTCAACACTAAGGGCTCTTTAGTTAGAGTAGCTTAGGAAGCCACAGTCAAGAAGCAAAGTCTCATTCTTGATGCAAATCGTCTAATTTTCTTCGGAACTATTATGAGTAGTTAGCTGAACATTCAATTAAATTTCCATGCGACAACAATTACCAATGACTATGTGACTCATCATATGTTATTATCCTCCTGACTTTGGGTCACATATCAAAGTTCCATACTCAACGTAAAGATCGTGAGAATCAATCTAATATATCTAACCTTTAAATTGGTAAAGTCAGTATTATTGTCTAGAGCCCCTTTGTCTTTGGCTTGAGCCTAGAGAGGTAGTGGAACCTCCCAAAGTTTAGGCTAATTAAGTTCTAAGCTCGCCTTCCAAAAAAAAAAAAGTTCTAAGCTCGAGCTCGAGAACATAAATTGGCTATATTGGACATAAATTCTTACCAATTAATTCTTAATGTGTGAATTAAACCTTAACATGTATCACCAAAATAATAACATACTCCT
Organism: Glycine max; assembly: GCF_000004515.6. Taxonomy (NCBI): domain Eukaryota; kingdom Viridiplantae; phylum Streptophyta; class Magnoliopsida; order Fabales; family Fabaceae; genus Glycine; species Glycine max. Next base: position 37,941,204 of record NC_038247.2, read on the forward strand.
CTATATGTACTTGCTACAATAGAAAAATACATAAAACAACAATAAATTAGACAATATAAGTGTTAGGATATTATAGAAAGATGAAAATAATTTTGGAGAGAAGAAAAAAAGTTTATTGTGTTTTATAGGTGAGAGTTTGAGAAAAAATAATTTAATGTGAGATCAATAATTTTTTTTATCTATTTTTACTCATTTTTTTAACTCTTTTTTTATTTCTCTCCAACTTTAACAATTTTTTTATAATTATTTTTGATAAAAATTAGTTGAAAAGTTAGTTGAAAACTAAAAAAACTAGTTAATAGTTGTAAGTTGAAAAATTAGCTTAATAAATTATAATTATTTACTAAAATTAATTGTTGAAGTAACTGAAAAAATATAAAATAATAAATAATTATAATATCATGATTTATTTTACAAAATAACAAAAAAATCAATAAATATATTGAGGATAAAAATTAAAAAAATATATAAAAAAATTAAAAGTTAAAAACTAATGTTTTATTTATCAAACAATGAAATGAATTTTTTAACTAATAAAAAAATTAAAAATTAAGTAAAATATTTTATAAATATAACATATATCTTGATTATTTTATCTACTCTATTCTTGTCTATGTATCAAACATGACATTAAAGCCAGCCAACCGAGTGCCCGGAACTCAACGGCTGGAACAGTTACGAACAAAGCTTATTTCAATATTGCTAAGTCACCTTTCATTGATTATTATTTTGACAGCAGATTTCGATGTTCCTCACTGAACATACTTTTTTTATTTTTTTTTCCTGGAGGGTTGTGCATACACCCCAAGCCCAGAACAAATTCATTGAAGAATTAAGCATAGAAAATTCCTCCATGAAGGAGTTAAAGCAAAGTCTGACACAGAATCATACCAACAAGCATCTATGCTAATTCACAATCCATTTTTGGCAAAGAAATCAGCTAACATATTTAACTCTTTAAAAATGTGAATCACATTACAGATAAGGAATTGGTCCTTAAGCTCGCGAATCTCACAGAACATAATTTATACCCGCTTCATTAGTTTACTATTTTTATTTTTTTTAATTCAGGGTGAGTGAACTCTAAATTTGCGTGGAATATAACATTGTTGGCCTCTTGATTCCACATGTCTCGCAGAATCAGTATTGTAACATGGTAACGTTAAGCAATGTAACAATTTTATACTACTTGAGGGGGAAACAGGATCAGGTCAAGCTTGATGAGTTCTAGCCTTCCAAAATTAAAAATATAAAGTTTGATTAGCATAAACTTTTTTTTATGTTTGGTCTATAAATCTATTTTATAATAAATATTATATATAAAAGAAATTTAATGATGATAGAATAAAACTTTAAGAATTCATATAGTATTTTTTAAAATTTAATATAAAAAATGCATATTTTATTTTTAATTTGTGAGTAAAAAATAAGTTAAAATTAATTAAAACAGCCTAATATGAAATTAAAATTTACTGATGATAACAACTCACATAAGAATTATAATAAAAAACACATTAAGTATTCAACAATTTTTTTAAAGTTTGAATCTATCCTTTTTATTTAAATAAGTTTTCTAAAAAATTTACTCTAATCTTTATAATAAATAAATCAGAGTAAGTCAGGGCAAACATCTCTAATAAATTTCCTGACCCATTACTATCCGAAACTAATACGTACTACATCAGAATTTTCAGAAGTAAACATCATTTATATATTCCAGCTGCCACATAGTTAATGCCTGTCGTCATCCTATAATAATATTTTGCATTTAATGTATTTTAATTTATACTACATGTCCCTCAGAGCAAGAAGAAGAAATTTCTGCATGAAATTCTTGCTCCAGTGCAATGCTGGTCCGCTGCATTGGCGCTGAATATGTTGTTGGTTTGATCACTTATGAGATACTAATGTAATTCTTAATACACACTGATCCTTTTCGATAGCACTGGGCCATTGTATATATACTACTGTACTCTTGCACATCTCTAGTCATTAAGGTGGTTGATGATGAAAATATTTTTATTTATTACACGATTGCATTAGGTGTAATTGGATAGATAATTACATTTAAATCAAGCTAAAGTGGTGGGTTCAAAATTTCATAATCATCCTTATCTAAGAACTTTAAGACTCCGTGAAACGTGTCAAATTGGATACATTACATTAAAACAAGCTGTTGTGAGTCTGTTTAAATTTTTAAATCATCAAATTAAGTGATATGACACAATTACTTAACTTAAATCCATTTGAGTATTATTTGAATTTCATCTTAGACAGAAATAATTATTTGTCACATTTTACTTATTTTTTGTCGAACCCAGACTTGTAGGTTTCTTTTAAGGATGTCAAAACATATTAACCTAATCCATACTAGTTGGTCCACCACAAAATGAAACTTATACGGACTAAGTAAACTCGACTCACTTTTATACGAGTAAAAAAATATCAACCCAATCTGATTCACCAAAATTTTTATGATAAAAAATAATTTGAATAATAAATTTTAAAAAAATAATTTTTTTTCTATTTTTCTTTAAAAAAATGACATTTTTTCAACCAAAGATATTCTAATGATTCAAATACAAATACAAATTATAGACAAATAGTTAAATAATCATTCAAACATTTAATATAGTTATAAAAATAATCATTCAAATGTCTTCATTCTTAAATATATAAAATATCATTTAAAAATTTTAAAACATCAAAGTCTTAAACACCAAAGTAATGAGATTGATTAGACTAATTTTATTTTCAATAGTTACTACTTAGTAAATAAAATATAATATAATTAATATTATATTTTTAATTAGATTAGGTGGTCAATCTGGTTTGAATATGTCTGACTCGCAAGTTCAATAATTCTGATTAAATTTCTAGATGTATTGTAAAATCTTATATTTTTTCCGTCCAATCCAACCCGAATGGTTCACTCATTTTAGCTCACTTTCACGCTCCTAATCTAATTCTTCTCATGAATCAGAATGTTGAACCCATTATTTTTAAATCATCAAATATATAAAAACCAAAGCCAAATAAATCAACCAATATTTTATTATTTCAGTTTAATCAATCATCTCAAATTTAAATATCAGGTATTCAATTCTATCACTTTCATTTAAAAATTAAACGTCTAAAACAAAATAAAGATAGGAACGTGGGTAGGAAGGATAAAAAGTTGACACGTTTGATAGCATTCAAAATAGAAAAGCACAGAACTAGCTGATCATACCAGCTCATCTCATCTGTGACATTTAATTGCTAGTACCCTTCTCTCTGCTTCGCATTGTGTGAAACCGTGAAATGTCTTTATGACGACGTCTCTAACTCTCTATACGTCAAATGTGTAAATTGACTCGCATTTGTTTGAGTTCATGAATTGTTAGCATCCAATTCATTATCTTAATCGTGAATCTATAGCTTCCATTCATGATATTTCAACCTCTTTCTTTTTCTTACTCAAGCTTGTAAAACATTTTAATTTGTTAGAGCATAATATAAGACCCTTACATTAATCTCATCTTTTCACTAATTGACTTGTGCTCAAATCACGAATAATGTTGGATAGTTTGTGGTGTACCCTGGCAGATGGCAATTGCAAGGACGTGAGTGATTCATGAACATGATTTTAGGCTTTGCCAAAACATCAATTTTATGCACTATGTACATTTACGTGTACGTACCTTCAATAATGGACCAGCCCCCCCACTAGCAATACCCAATATTGATAACAAGTTTCTGATTTTTCGTTAATGGACCACAACTTGTTTCCATTTATTAGTGTTCCCCCATAACCAATTTCACAAATTCCCCTCCCCCCCATCTCAACTATTTCCGGTAATCAATGGTTTATAAATGCCTCACCATAATATACATCATCTGTAAAAAAAATATTATACATCAATCTTCAAATCAATGGCCCAGATGCTTCTAAAAATAATTGTGCAGCTACCCATTCGATTCGGTTTTATAGTAGTTTCTCTACCATATATCAGGCATTAAATTTTGTAGCAATTAATTTGGTCCCGTTCGAAAAATTCCATTTTGAAACCACACATGCTAACCGGTGTATTTATAACATTTGTGATGTTTTTAAAATGGATCTTCCTATCAGTGTCCTTAAGTTCCACACAAAAAAAAAAAAAAACAGTGTCCTTAAGGCAATATTTAATGAATTTAAAAGTGGAAATATTAATTGTAAAAATCATACGAGAGAACAAATAATAATAATAAATAAAATATTTTATGCATCTTAAGAATAAACGTTAAATGACTTTTATTTATGTATATATTTTTTAAAAATATTTTTGTTATGTATCAGGATAGTTTTTTCTTAAGAAAAAGAGCCTACCAATGAGTAGTTGAGTTAACTTAAAGACATTAGTATAGAAGTACTACTATTTAATACGTCATATTAAATGCATTTAATTAGTTTTAAAAAAAGTATTATCTAAAATAAGTGACGTATTTTAAAAAAATTGTCACAAATAAATGTCATATTTGATATTTTTTTAATGTAATAGTGATGGTTCTTTTTCACTAATACTTCCAAATAAATATTAGGTTAGTTTTTTAATCTAATATCAATACTATTATATTTTATCTATTTAATAAAGTTAGTTTTATAAAATTACTATTCCTTATAGTTTATTTATTTTTCTTTATATGTGTGAAATAACATAAGACAAGGACGAAGTACAACCTATAATTTTAATATAATATATTATATATTTTAATAAATATCTTTTAGTTATGTTTTTTTAAAAATAAAAACAAATTTTTAATTTCTTAAAATGATTTTAAGGCACTACCTAAGTTTCTAAAATTGAAATTATTAGTAGTTATCCACTTATCCAAGACCATTGGTTAAAAACATAAAAGTAATCTTTCTATAAAAAAATATTATTAATGCCTTTTTACTATAATTTTAATGTGAACTTCAAAACTCAATTCAAACTATATAAAGTTCTAAACCGAAAAAAAAAATTGAATAAACCATCAACAGTTTTTTTTTTTTTTTTACAACCGAACCATCAACAGTTAAAAAACCAAAAATAAGAAAATGCAAATTTTCATTTGATTCAATTTAATTATGTTTAAAATCAAACAACCCGCTATGGATCATCAAATAAACCTTAACCTAAACCTATAGTTTTTTTACTTGTGATTTCTAATATGGATCAAGGTGTGATTTATGACAAAATTGATATTCTGAACAAATTTTTTTTTATATTGATTAATTACTTAACTTTTTATTTAATATATATTGTTTCTTAAAGGAAAAATTAGTCACTAAATAAATCCATGCACTAATTATAAATCTATTTTTATTCTAAATGATGAATTGTTTTTACTACTCATAAAATATAAAGTGTCTTTTTAAAAAGAAACATAACAACAATCAAAATTATCATTCAATTCAAAATGTAAAATATTAAAATAGTTTGAATTTGACATATAATTACAAAATTATATTAAATTTTCTCTATCACCTCACATGTGTATTCAAGGTTTAAATTTAAAATCATAGTTTTAAAAATTAAAACGATGATCAATCCAATCAAAATACTAGATCATTAATCAAACTAATGAGTCACTAATTAAATCACATAAATCATAAACCGATTACAAGTAATATAAAATTCGAATTATATATATATATATATATAAGGTGGCTTTATTGGTGCTGTCATGGACTCAGGTTTAAATCCTAATACTTGATTGCATGACTGATTTGATAGGTAATCCGATTTGATCAGATTTTTAGTTAGCCCGAGTTTTAAAACTATGCTTAAAACTACTCGATAGGCTGAAAGCCTATACCAGGTGTATGGATATATAGTGATTTCTCCTACTACTCTTTAAAATTAAACCAGGTGCTCACTATGATCATGAATAAAATAATCACATTTGCTAGGATTATCATGTAGGAAGGCATTATTTATTATGTGGGCTAACGTGAACACTTGATATTTATATTTCCCGTGTCGGGTACTGGAAACCAAAGATAATGTCTAGACACAAACTGCTACGCCAAAATACTAGCTTCAACGCAGCTTGTCTTTGACTCTTCTTTCTTGGATCTTGAAGAGCCATTTAGTTAGCTAGATCTGAGTTTAGGAAACCTAACAAACTACACATAACTACTTCACTCACTTGTGTTTGAGCCTTTCCACCATCAAAATGCTGAGTGAAAGTTCCAACACCCACAACTCATCTAAAATGTCCTTCAGAATAACGAAGGAGGATGGGTTCTTCTCTAGGCTAATAGCCAAGGAAACTACCACCCCCAACTCTTCTTCAAGGATCTTCTACTACGGAGAAACTTCGGTTGCGGTTCCTTTCACATGGGAGGCACAACCTGGTACCCCGAAACACCCTTTGTCAGAGACATCTTTGCCACCTCTTACACCCCCACCTTCCTACTTTTCAAGCCCCAAAAAGTCCCACAACACCAAGAGAAGAAACTACTACTCAAATAAGGCCAGCAACATATTTTCAAGCATTTTTCTGAGGCTTGTAGGATCAAGAAAGTCTCTTCATAATCATCATCATGTGTCACCATCGTCATCTTGGTCGTCACCTTCTTCATCGTCTTCATCTTCTTCTTCGTGGTCTTTGGCGCATTATAATAATAATAATAATAACTCATCGCCCTCGTTTTCCATGAGAGACAAAGGTCGAGGTCAAGGAGGAAGAAGCAGCAAACACAACAAATGTTCTAATGGATTTAGAGGCTGCTATCCCTTTGGCAACATGAGGAACGCAAATGTAAGCCATGGTAGTGTGGACTAATTAATTAGTTAGTTTAATTTGATCTATTTTGGAAATTAACTATTCTGCATGATTTTAATATTTTTGTAGAGATCTTCGAAAGTTTATATAGCTGCTAAGTGCTAAGTGTATTTATTTGGAAGATGTTAGTGTTGGACTTGGATGTGTCAAGCATATACATTCATGATTTCTTATTTTATATATAGTTCGATTCAAAACATTGGTTTTTAAGTTTAAAATATTCCTTAATATTATTTGCATTACATTTTAATATTAATTCATATTCGTACCATTAACATTAACATTAATTATAACAAAATACACCATTAATATTTTTTTGTCAAATATACCATTAATGTTAACTAACATATATACATACTGATACTTAAGATTTATATACATCTTACAGGAATTGGATACATATATTAATTAAAAACTATCTTTAGATTCAAACTCTTGTTCATAAAGATTGATAATTAATCTTAGAGTTATGCATTATTTCGTGTTTAAAAATTTGATTGATTAATGATTTAATTAATTACATTATCAATATAAATTTTTATTTAGAGCTGTTTTTTTAATCTATTTTATAATACTAAAATATCTCTATAACTTAAATTTTAATGTTACAAAAATCTCTATATCCATTTTTTTTTTTGCGACTATCGTAACCGGTGGAATAAAATTCAATATATTTCCACAAATTTTATTCTTTTTTTTACAGACAAATTTCAGGGAATTGACCGGGACTATTAAGATTTAGTTTCAGTTCAAAGTTTAATCACAGTTAAAAGTTCACTGTATCTTTTCAGGGATGTGTTCTACAAATCAAATTCAAGACTCTCCACAAGCTTAATTTATATTTTGTGAATTAAAAGTATAATGTAGGTTGTACTTATATATATATATATATATATATATATATATATATATATATATTCTTTAAAGTAAATAATTATATGAAACAAGTTGTTAGTAGAGTGAAATTGGGTTTGCATTCCTTAAACAAATTAAATCTCAAACTTAAAGCCTTGTGGATGAAGAAAAATAATGAGTACTTCCCACTTATAATATACTAACTCAAATAAAATAAATAGCGAGATGAAAGTTACAAAATATTTAAAATAAAAAATTTAAATATATTTTTAGTCTTTATAAATTATACTTATTTTGTTTTACATCTTTTATAACACTTTACATATTTTTTTATTATTTAAAGCATTATTTAAAATATTAAAAGGATGAAAAATAAAATAAACTTAATTTACAATAACTAAAAATAAAAAAATAATTTTACAAAAATAAAAAAAAACATAAATTATAAGGATTAAAAAAATATTTAAACCAAATAAAAGAAATAAATGTGTGTAAAATTAAACATTGATCCAAAATTATAATTTTTTAATAAGGAGACCAAAATAAAAAAATAAGAATATCAAAATTATAGATTAAGAATTATAAAATGACCAAAATTATAATTTAGTTTTTAATTTAATTTATAATATTTTCATAAATTTAAATTTTATTTTAAAAATATTCATAGAATTGAATTAATTAGTTTAAGGGGTGATTTTAGTGATAATATTAATTTAGTTGTCAATTGTATAAGTTAGACAGAAGTATGTTTTAATTAAACTTAAATAAAATCGAATCACATGGAGCACAAGTTGTTCGTAAATCAATATACTGACAAGGCATATGAAGGGAAGTTTCCTTTCTCACCACCACTTTAGCATTTTTGTTTCGGGGAAATGCTAGCAATAATAATAAAATATAAACTTAATATCCACCGGTCAAGTTAAATCGATTTAATAAAGTATGTGATTTTTATTAATTTTTTTGTATATTTCTAGAATTTATCTTTGATTTCTTGGTATAAAAAAAATATAAACATGTTTTTATCAGATTTGACGAGACGAGACCTGGTCGTGTAGTACTCCTTTGTGAGCCTCTTCAGGAGATGTGGTAAGACTACATATAAACACAATCCAACGCTCTCAAAAAAGTATCAATAATATGTGAGAATCAAAATGTTCTACTTAATTCTTGATGATTTATTATATTAAAAGAGATTGAATTATTTAATTTTAATATTCTTATTTTTAGGTAATGTAAATAGGAAAAGATAAGATAATTATTTTATTTTTTCTCTAATAAAAAATATTTTCTCTAGGATTATACATTTATCATAGAATAGTTATACTTATACAACAAATCTCACAATAAAAAGAGAGAAATGAAAAAAAAGTGAGAAGAGAGAAATTTTGATAAGTAATAAATAATATGATAGAGAGAAATAAACATATAAAATAATGTTGTCTAAACTGTTGTAAAAATTATTATATATGTATCATATATCATTATTTCATAGAGAGATAAAGTTTTCTTCTTACCTTATTTAAATTATTTAGATAGTCAACTATTTAATTTGGTAGTTAGCAAATTCGAGTGGATCAAAACTTAATTTTTCTAGTTTTTCTAATTAGAAATTTGTTATTTTAGTCTTCCAAATAATAATTTGTAATTTTTTATATCTCAAATTCAAAAATTATGGGTTTAGGATTCGTTTGATTTGATGAAAAGCATAAGATAAAACAGGACAATTATTTAGTAAAAAGAATAAAAACAAGACAATTGTATGTCCTATATTTGTTTAAAAAAAATAATGGAAAGAGATTAAAAACATTTTTTTTAATTTAAGAGATTCATAAATATAAATTTTTATTTGAAAGACTAAAACCGCCAATAATTTTGATAGAGTTGTTTCTAAATCTATTAAATTCGTATTAAATCCCAAGGCTGACCTTCTGTCATCTTGTTCCTGTCCAGCGGGTATGTCTATGAGGAGAGTATAGATCTTGTCTTTCGTGTTTTTCTTTCTGCTGTATTAAAAATTATATTAAACCATTAAATAAATTGAAAATCAATTAAATCATTAATTGCAATAAATGAAAATTAAAAAAATAATACCAATTGATTCAATTTGTACTTCTCGTGTATAGAATTAAATTAAAGTAAAGTAAATTAAACAGATGCTACTCTAATTATACTTCTCATGTATTGAATTTTTTTATGGAATTAAATTAAAGTAAAATCATATATATATATATATATATATATATATATATATATATATATATATATATATATATTAACATGAATGTAAAAATCAAAGTTGTGAGATAATTTAACAATAAACAAATAAATATAAACATTAAACTTTTTTTACTTTTACTGCATTTAACTTTCCATCTATGTGCAATAAAAAAAAACTTTTCATCTAATGTTTTTATCTTTTAAATATACTTAAATGAGGAGGGATATAAACATGTAGTTACTCCAAAAAAGTAATTTTAAAAAATTTATTATTTATTTTTATCATTCATTTTCTTAAAAATTAATGATTTTAAACTATAATCAATTTTTACCATTAGATTTAAAAAAACGAATAACAAAGATGAAAACTAATTCTCTTATAATTACTTTTAAAGAGTAATTTGATCTTTCATCTTCTTGAAAAAATACCCTTAAGAGAGTAACTTTCCAAGAGTATCTTTACTATAACATGTTTAATTATGTTTTAATTTTAAGAAACCATAGTTGACGTAAAATAAAATATAAAAAAACATAGTTTAAATAAGTTATATTGACATAACACTATATTTCAACGTTCTTTTAAGATTATAAAATGCAAATAATAGTTATTAACGTACAAACTCAATTATAATAAATTTTGGTTTTTTAACACATTTTCATAATTATTTTTTCCCACGTTTGAATGACGAATTAGTGATAGGATTGAACAGATTGGGATAGCTTCTATGTATCCAGATCGGGCTTTTATAATACGTCCAAGATCAGTAGATCATGAACAATCAACAACTAACTTCACTTTAATGCGTCCAAATATTTGGACAATGAAATTATGTGAATTGAGTACTGATATATTTTCTTATAATTTTTTTCTACTATTTTATAAAATAAAAAATAAAAATAAATGCGTTTAATCTCTTAAAAATATAAAACATATTTAATATTTATTACATAAAGAAAGTCAAAAAAATAGAAGAAAAAAATTGTAACAATTTAAATTATTCATGTAAATTTATCTACTGTTTTCCCCAGCGAATCTGGGCTTGATTCGAGCTCAGGCCCAATCTTTGTATTCATGGCTTTTAACCTTATTTCCGTTCTTTAAAAAAGAAACAGATTTAAAATACACTAAAGTTCTCAAGTCTCCGAGAAAAAAAAAATTAATAAGTTATTTGAATAATGTATTTAAAAATTATTTGAAATTATGTTAATTTATTGAAATATTTTAACCATTTTAAAAAATCAATTTTTACACTAATAAGCCAAAAAGAAAGATTTTGAAATCAGTAGTCTTTGGATTCGAAACTAAAAATCAATACTGACATCGAAATTCTCTCTATTCATATAATAAGAAATGCCTTATTCAAATTAGGAATTTCAAAGTTAAAATTTTTGAATTATTTTATCTAAACAAAATATTTTCAAAATAAAATAGTTTTAATAAAAGTTAATTTAAATTTGAAATATTTCAAGATCTTTAAATAATCTTAAAATTTCTCATCTTAACACTATTATAATTAAATTTTACTCCCTCCGTCTCTAGTTATAAGAGTGTTTTCTAAAATTTATTTTTCTTTTTTATAAAATTATTTTTTAATTTTTAGATACATTAATTATTTTGTTTCTTCTTATATACCCTTATTTAATTATTTTATCTCCAAATAATAATAAAAAACAAATAAGTTAATAGAAAGAAAAAAATTAATAATTTTAAAATTATAATATAAATAATCGACAAATTTAATTCAATAACTATTTTTCTAAAAAAATATGATGAATTAGTCAAAAGATTACTACTTATCATCGATTTTGCGTGAAAACCGACAAAAGTAGTGTAGTATGTAAATTTTGTCATGCGATTTTGATTGTCCGATTTATATGACAACTAACAACGTGTGCAAAAGGATTTTCCTTGAATCTTTTATCAGATCGGGACCATCATCAATCACTGAACACTGATATCTGCCATCACAACAATGAAAAAAGATGTCATAAGAAAACAATGAAAAAAGAAAGAAAGAAAGAAAAAACAATAATTTTGCTCGAGTCCAGCGTTGCTTTATTACTTTTTGCTTGTAACAAAAATGAAAAAAAATAGTAAAAAAACAAAAATGAAAAAAAAAATAGTCAAAAGTTTGAGACTTGAGAGGGTTATAATTTCTCTTTTGAATAACTGTTTTTTCCCCTGAAAAAGTATATTTAAGAAGGGTAAAGACTTAACAAGGTACAATCTGACCATAACTTCACGAACCCAAAGCTATTTGACCTAAAAGAGTTCTAAAAAACGGGTTTAATGTATTTTTTAGAGAGAATAAATTAAAACAGACAAGTTGACTGCATTTGCTTGTTGACCTTCCAATAAGTTTGTCATAGTTTGACTTAAAACAGCCACTCAAATGCTCTAGCACTAATTTGTCTGGGTCTGACTTGGTTTGCAATTTGAAAGATATGTTTGTTATCTAAGTTGTCTAACTCAAGAGGCGGCGAATTAAATTTATAATTTTTTTATTAATATACTTTAATTCTTTTTCATACGATAAATATGATAATATATCACAATATTGATTAAAAAGAGAAAACCCAAACAATTAAGATCTCTACCAATATAAATAAATATAATAAATTTATAATAAAAGTAAAGAGATAAGAAAAAAAAAAGAATTACTAACTTAATTTATTCGGATTTGATCACACTTCTTGTGTCTATATCTAGTTTCCAAACAACTTCTTGAAATGTTTATTATCTTTCAATTTTTTTTACAACAAGAAAGCACTCATACACTTTGAGATTCCTCACCATTTGTGTTTGAGTCTCTCAAGAATCAAGTGATATCATATTCTTGTTCTTATAAGGGATGTCTCACCTTTTTCAAAAGTTTAGGCAAAAAATATAAAAGAAATGTTATAAATTGAAGCATTAGAAGGTTTCTCAATAATAGGTGTATTTGGGATTTTTTTTTTCTTCCATAAATGCACTCTTTCTCTCTTTTTTTTCCGAATATACACCACTTTGCAATTTAATTCTCAATCTACACTACTTTGGACTTGACTTTGTGTTTTGATTCACACCACTTTGCAAATGAACGTGACCAAAGAGATCCGACAGCTGCAAACTTAAATGAACGTGAATACACTCTTTTTTTTTGTTTTTTTTTTAATTTAAAATATTATAAAATATAAATATTATATTATATAATTTTTAATTGGTTTTAAAATTACTTAATTATTAAATTAAATTTTATAATTTTGTTTTTATTTTTTATAAAAGAAAAATAAAAAAATTGGATAAAATTAGAGTAAAATTTTTTAGTTACGTTGTATGTAATTTTGTAGTTAAATTTATGTGTTGTTGATATTTTTTTGTTATGTTCGTTAACTAAAAAATAAGAAAATTAATTATTAGTATTAAAACAAATTAAAAAATACTGTTAAAAAATAATTGATACATCTATCTTATACAATAGACATCAAATTTTAAAGTGTAGTAACTGATATGATAGTCCAAAATAATGAAATATATTAAAAATACAATTATAACGCAAATATGACAAAATTAATTATGATGTGAAATATGCTGTGCAGGATATAATTACACACTATAACACTTTAAAATTGTCCTAATATATCTCCATTTTAAATTTTTCTTTAGCCAAATCTAAAAAATAATTGTGCAACTAAAAATATTATACATGTAAAAAATATAACGGATGGTAATTTTTTTCTCAATTTTATTTAAACATTTTGATTTCCGTTGCTAATCTATATCAAC